>NC_056440.1:24764671-24837171 GCF_018296145.1 Oncorhynchus tshawytscha | reverse complement strand
ATGTGAAGTTCATAGGAGCATGTAAACTTGGGTGTCAAATGAAAACTGAGTCTATATTTTTGAGAAATTAAGGAATATATACATTTTTCAAGAATAATGTATATATACAATAATGTTGAAGTAAAGCCCCCTTCCAACTAATATCAACACTAACAGTATTTTGTTATTTGCCTTCTATAAGTTTAAGAAACATTTCCTTGTGCCAAAAACCCACATATCGTGAAGATATTTTCTAATTTCTCTCCCTCATGAGGAGGGAGGATAATGAAACTACACAGAAGTAACAATAAACATAGACCTAACAATTAGTTATAGTGTTTGTTTATGAATTATTAAGTGATTAAACTCGTAATTCGCTTACCAAATCGGTAACGGAATTACTGCAATACACTTTACCCCTACCTACATGTACAAATTACCTCGACTAACTCGACTAACCTGTACCCCTGCACATTGACTCGGTACTGGTACCATTTGTATATAGCCTCATTATTGTTATTTTATTGTGTTACTTTTTTATTTTATTTTTTACTTTAGTTATTTAGTAAATATTTTCTTAAACCTGTTTTCTTAAAACTGCATTGTTATTTAAGGGCTTGTAAGTCAGCATTTCAAAGTATTTCAGCATTTCACCTGTTGTATTCGGCGCATGAGACAAATAAAATTTGATTCGATTTTTGATTTGAATTGGCTACAATGGGAAATAATAGTAGTCACAAACCACAGTTAGGTCACCTGCTGCTGTCCTCCCCACAATTAGCATACTGTTATGTTCAGCTCATAACTTAAAAAAAATCTTTCTGTCATCTGGTGGTCAAAGCAAGACTGTGAAAACAGTCTGGACCACCCCTCACTCTCCCTCTCTCTCTCTCTCTGCCTCTCTCTCTCCAGTTGATGTCACCTCTCCCAGCTCTTACTGAAATCTACCATGACACCTACCACCTACCCTCTTTCCATTTACTGTAGCCAGCATCATCACCCACTGAGCACTGCCCGACTCCAGACGTCCATGGCCGTTGAAAAGTTGTTGAAATTCAGTCAGTCCGCCCTTGCCGGACCAAATCTGAACCAAGCATAGACGTCTGTTTCACAAGTTCAGACAGCACAGTACAGTAGACCACAGTAGACAACAGTACAGTACAAAACAGTACAGTAAAATAAAGAAAATTAGAGTACAGTACTGTACAGTAGATTGCAGTACAGTAGAGTACAGTATAATGTATTGTATTGTACTGTACTGTATGGAACATATCTACTTTACTCTACTCTAATGTACTGTACTATACTGTGCTGTACTGGGATTTCCAAACTTGTGAAACATAGATGTCTATGATTGGTTCATATTTGGTCTGGTACGGACCAAACAAATGTGGTCTTGTTTGGAAGCAGAGCTTATTACAATAATAGCCCGTGTGTAGAATAATACCCAAATATGCAAAAGAAGGACATTGCATATTTCTACCTTTGTGTACCTATTCAGGATACATTACCATGAAGCAGTGTTGTAGTAGGCTCTTTGAGACCGGTCTCGAGTTCGGTCTCGAGACCACACATTGAGTGTCTCAGTCTTGTCTGTGTCTGATACATACATTTTTTTTCTCCGACAGTGAGGACTCGTAATTTCCTCCCGAGACCAGCAGAGACCAGCGGAGTAAAAAACTCAATTATCAGCTTCCATTCAGTCAGCACATAAAAGAGCTTCGCCAGGCCAAATATATACACTCCTTTCTTGAAACATTCATATCTTATCGCCTATTGAAACCTGGGATTCCTATTTTACTCATAACATTACTGTCCTTTACTTTCACTGCAAAATATCTTCAAGCTTTGTCCAAATTTCCTTTACTTGGTGGTATGGAAGAGTGGGGGAAATTGTTGGAAAGTTGTTCGCTCACTATTAGTAAGGGGAGACAGTGGGAAATTGTAACCGTCTTTCTATCTATTATAGACATGTTTGCGCAGTGGTGAACCTATTGGACCTAGGTCTTCAGTGTGTGACAGGTTACTACAGTGGTGAACCTATTGGACCTAGGTCTTCAGTGTGTGACAGGTTACTACAGTGGTGAACCTATTGGACCTAGGTCTTCAGTGTGTGACAGGTTACTACAGTGGTGAACCTATTGGACCTAGGTCTTCAGTGTGTGACAGGTTACTACAGTGGTGAACCTATTGGACCTAGGTCTTCAGTGTGTGACAGGTTACTACAGTGGTGAACCTATTGGACCTAGGTCTTCAGTGTGTGACAGGTTACTACAGTGGTGAACCTATTGGACCTAGGTCTTCAGTGTGTGACAGGTTACTACAGTGGTGAACCTATTGGACCTAGGTCTTCAGTGTGTGACAGGTTAGTACAGTGGTGAACCTATTGGACATAGGTCTTCAGTGTGTGACAGGTGAGTACAGTGGTGAACCTATTGGACATAGGTCTTCAGTGTGTGACAGGCTACTACAGTGGTGAACCTATTGGACCTAGGTCTTCAGTGTGTGACAGGTTAGTACAGTGGTGAACCTATTGGACCTAGGTCTTCAGTGTGTGACAGGTTACTACAGTGGTGAACCTATTGGACCTAGGTCTTCAGTGTGTGACAGGTTAGTACAGTGGTGAACCTATTGGACCTAGGTCTTCAGTGTGTGACAGGCTACTACAGTGGTGAACCTATTGGACATAGGTCTTCAGTGTGTGACAGGTTACTACAGTGGTGAACCTATTGGACCTAGGTCTTCAGTGTGTGACAGGTTAGTACAGTGGTGAACCTATTGGACATAGGTCTTCAGTGTGTGACAGGTTACTACAGTGGTGAACCTATTGGACATAGGTCTTCAGTGTGTGACAGGCTCTTGATGCTGAAAGGACAGCAACTGTAATACCAGCACACTCATGTACAGTAGGAGAGTGCCATTTTTATAAAAGGGCCAGTGGTGTAGTGGAGGGTATACACAGGTATACACCCTATACCCACTTTATTTTAGTCGGCATTGCCTATATTCACTTCTTAATCCATACTTATGCGTATCAAAGTAGTGTAGTGGAGGTACACAACTTATGAATGATGTAGTACAATAGAGAAATCATGCACAAAGTAACCAACACAACTGCAAAGCTCGTGAAATATATTCACATGGGTACAGCACAATATCTTAGTTTCAGCAGAATATCATCTGCAGGCAGCAAGAGCACACAGTTCTCAACTGGTTGTTACATGGAGCAGCTCACAGAGAATGTCATTGGTAGCCGGTAGGTAGGAAAGACTTTTCAATGTATGATATCTACCAGTAAATGCTAACTAAGGCAACAAAGGGTATTCAAACCAGGCATTGAAAACATTTGGTACTTAATCTTGGTTAATAGGCTATTTGCGATGCGCAGTTCAGTCATCATGAGCTGTTTGCATGAACATTTTTAAAGGCTTTCCTAAAAAAAACTTCCCAATTACACTGAACGAAGATATAAATGAAACATGTTGGTCCCATGTTTCATGAGCTGAAATAAAAGATCCCAGAAGTTTTCCATAAGCACAAAAACCTTATTTCTCTCAAATGTTGTGCACAAATTTGTTTACATCCCTGTTAGTGAGTATTTCTCCTTTGCCAAGATAATCCATCCACCTGACAGGTGTGGCATATCAAGAAGCCACAGGAGGCTGCTGAGGGGAACGGCTCATAATAATGGCCGGAACGGAATTAAGGAATGGCATCAAGCACATGGAAATCATGTGCTTGATGTATTTGATACTTTTCCACCAATTCCGCTCCAGCCATTACCGCGAGCCCATTCTCCCCAATTAAGGTGCCACCAACCTCCTGTGAAAGAAGCTGAATAAACAGCATGATCATTACACAGGTGCCCTTGTGCTGGGGACAATAAAAGGCCACTAAAATGTGCAGTTTTGTTGCACAACACATTGCCACAGACGTCTCAAGTTTTGAGGGAGCGTGCAATTGGCATTCTGACTGCAGGAATGTCCACCAGAGCTGTTGCCAGAGAATGGAATGTTAATTTCTCTACCATAAGCCACCTCCAACGTCATTTTAGAGAATTTGGCAGTACGTCAAACCGGCCTCACAACCGCAGAACAAGTGTATGGCGTGGTGTGGGCGAGCGGTTTGCTGATGTCAACATTGTGAACAGAGTGCCCCATGGTGGCGGTGGGGTTATGGTATGGACAGGCATAAGCTACCGACAACGAACACAATTACATTTTATCAATGGCAATTTGAATGCACAGAAATACCATGACGAGGTCCTGAGGCCCATTGTGAGCCCATTGTTTTAAGGTATACAGTACCAGTCAAAGGTTTGGACACACCTACCTACTCATTCAAGGGTTTTTCTTTATTTTTACTATTCTCTGCATTGTAGAATAATAGTCAAGACATCAAAACTATGAAATAACACATATGGAATCATGTAGTAAATATATGTAATATTTGAGATTATTCAAAGTAGAAACCCTTTGGCTTGATGACAGCTTTGCACAGTCTTGGCATTCTCTCAAACAACTTCATGAGGTAGTCACCTGGAATTCATTTCAATTAACAGGTATGCCTTGTGGAATTTCTTTCCTTCTTAGTGCGTTTGAGCCAATCAGTTGTGTTGTGACAAGGTAGGGGTGGTATACCGTAGATATCCCTATTTGGTAAAAGACCAAGTCCATTATATGGCTCGAACAGCTCAAATAAACAAAGAGAAACAACAGTCCATCATGACTTTAAGACATGAAGGTCAGTCAATGCGTAACATATTAAGAACTTTGAAAGTTTCTTCAAGTGCAGTTGCAAAAAACATCAAGCGGTATGATGAAACTGGCTCTCATGAGGACTGCCACAGGAAAGGAAGACCCAGAGTTACCTTTGCTGCAGAGGATAAGTTCATCAGAGTTACCAGTTACCAGAGTTACCTCTGCTGCAGGGGATAAGTTCATCAGAGTTAAATGGCTCTCATGAAGACCGCCACAGGAAAGGAAGACCCAGAGTTACCTCTGCTGCAGAGGATAGGTTCATCAGAGTTACCAGCTACCAGAGTTACCTCGGCTGCAGAGGATAAGTTCATCAGAGTTACCAGCTACCAGAGTTACCTCTGCTGCAGAGGATAAGTTCATCAGAGTTACCAGCTTCAGAAATTGCAGCGGCAAAAAAATGTTTCACCGAGTTCAAGTAACAGACACATCTCAACGTCACTGTTCAGAGGAGACTGTATGAATCAGGTCGTCCTTCATGGTCGAATTGATGCAAATAAATCACTTCTAAAGGACACCAATAAGAGGAAGAGGCTTGCTTGAGCCAAGACACACGAGCAATGGACATTAGACCGGTGGAAATCTGTCCTTTGGTGTGATGAGTACAAATTTGAGATTTGGTTCCAACCACCATGTCTTTGTGAGACGCGGAGTAAGTGAATGTATGATCTACGCATGCGTGGTTCCCAGTGGTGTGAAGTACTTAAGTAAAAATACTTTAAAGTACTACTTAAGCAGTTTTTGGGGGGTATCTGTACTTTACTTTACTATTTATACTTTTGACAACTTCTACTTTTACTTCACTAGATTCCCAAAGAAAATGATGTACTTTTTACTCCATATAATTTCCCTGACACCCAAAAGTACTCGTTACATGATGAATGCTTAGCAGGACAGAAAATGGTCCAATTCGCACACTTATCAAGAGAACATCCCTGGTCATCCCTACTGCCTCTGATCTGGCGGACTCACTAAACACATGTTTTGTTTGTAAATGATGTCTGAGTGTTGGAGTGGGACCCTGGCTATCCGTACATTTAAAAAAAGGGTGGCTACTTTGAATAATCTAAAATATAATTTGTTTAACACGTTTTTGGTTATACATGATTCCATATATGTTATTTCATAGTTTTGATGTCTTCACTATTATTCTACAATGTAGAAAATAGTAAAAATAAAGAAAAACCCTCCTCCCTTTTGACTGGTATTGTATGTGACCAAAATATACAAATCTGTATTCCCAGTCATGTGAAATCAATAGATTAGAGCCTAATCTTTTAAATGTAAATTTACTGATTTCCTCATGTGAACAGTAACTCAGTTATAAACGCATGTTGCGTTTATATTTTTGTTCACTATAAATGTTGCCTGCAATACAGGCCTACCTGACAAATTACGTAATGCTGTGGAGGGCATTTGTTTTGCTCAACTGAATTAAAAGGCAACTACACTCGCAAAAATATATTTTTTCAAATATTCCCAGACCTCATAAAAGGTATCCTAATGTGGTTTATGCATTGCTGTGGACTTGGAACATCACATTTTTTGTCATTTTGTTTATTTAAAAAAGACTGATTTAGAAAATCTAAAAATCTAGGAAAACAGGATTTTCACCCAGGTTGCCTTTCCTTCACATGAGACCCACTTCTCCAGGCACCACTACAGCACTGCATTGGACTGATGGAAATACAGCAGTCCGTTCACTCGGACATAATAAGCCAGTAGGTCCCAATCAGAAGAATACAAAAACACAACCATTAAGCATTTCCCAATCGAAATGTACAACTATTACTTCTCATTGCAAAAAAAACATTTCACGTTTAGCACACAAAGTAACCGGTGATCTAAAGTTTAAATGCAACACATTTTCACACACATATAAGTTATTTTCAAAGAGATGTTGTTGATCCATCCTCAGTTTTCTCCTATCGCAGCCATTAGTCTGTAACTGTTTTAAAGTCACAATTGACCACATGGTGAAATCCTTGAGTGACATCCTACCTGGAAATGTGTCATTATTTCCTAGTTTTGATGTCTTCACAATTATTCTACAATGTAGAAAATAGTCAAAATAAAGAAAAACATTTGAATGAGAAGGTGTTCTAAAACTTTTGACCGGTAGTGTATATTGTGCCTTCAGAAAGTATTCACACCACTTTACTTTTCCCCCACATTTTGTTGTGTTACAGCCTGAATTTAAAATGCATTAAATTATATATATTTTGTCACAGGCCTACACACAATACCCCATGAAGTCAAAGTGGAATTATGCTTTTCAATTTTTTTAAACAAACAGTACGCACCTGAAGCTGAAGTGTCTTAAGTCAATAAGTATTCAACCCCTTTGTTATGGCAAGCCTAAATAAGTTCAAGAGTACAAATTGGTTTAACAAGTCACATGACAAGTTGCATGGATGATAAGTTGCATACTCTGTGTACAATAATAGTGTTTCATATGATTTTTGAATGACTACTTAATCTCTGTACCCTATACAGTGCCTTCGCAAAAGATTCAGACCTCTTGACTTTTTCCACATTTTGTTACGTTACAGCCTTATTCTAAAATGGATTTTAAAAATTCAACCCTCAGCGATCTACACACAATTGCTTTCCTTCTTAATGCGTTTGGGCCAATCACACCACCACCTTGTCACAATACAACTGATTGGCCCAAACGCATTAAGAAGGAAAGAAATTCCAAAAATGAACTTTTAAGAAGGCACACATGTTAATTGAAATGCATTCCAGGTGAAGCTAGTTGAGAGAATAACAAGAGTGTGCAAAGCTGTCATCAAAGCAAAGGGTGGCTATTTGAAGAATCTCAAATATAAAATATATTTGGAGTTGTTTAACACTCTTTTGGTTAGTACATGATTCCACATGTGTTATTTCATAGTTTTGATATCTTCACTATTATTTTACAATGTAGAAAACAGTAAAAAAAAAAAAAAAGCCTTGAGTAGGTGTTCTAAAACTTTTGACAGGTAGTGTATATACAGTATTTAGCTGGTAGCCTATTTGATTACATTGGAATTCGGACTTCTCGCTGTCAGGGCTATCCGTCTCATCACTCATAGGCTTACCAGTGTTCACAGAAGGGAGGAGAAGGGGGGCCGGCACTCTCACTAGAGGAACTGGCACTCTCAGTGGAGGAACTGTCGCTATTCTCAAGGGTAGAAAGAAGAGGAGGAGCAATGCCACTGTCATTGCCTTGCCCGGGCAGTGAAGTCTCTGACTGTCGGGACTGGGAGGCAGCTAATGCTGCTGCATAAGTATCAAATCCAAATCAAATCAAATCAAATTTTATTTGTCACATACACATGGTTAGCAGATGTTAATGTGAGTGTAGCGAAATGCTTGTGCTTCTAGTTCCGACAATGCAGTAATAACGAGCAAGTAATCTAACTAACAATTCCAAAAAAAACTACTGTCATACACAGTGTAAGGGGATAAAGAATATGTACATAAGGATATATGAATGAGTGATGGTACAGAGCAGCATAGGCAAGATACAGTAGATGATATCGAGTACAGTATATACATATGAGATAAGTATGTAAACCAAGTGGCATAGTTAAAGTGGCTAGTGATACATGTATTACATAAGGATGCAGTCGATGATATAGAGTACAGTATCAACGTATGCATATGAGATGAACAATGTAGGGTAAGTAACATTATATAAGGTAGCATTGTTTAAAGTGGCTAGTGATATATTTACATCATTTCCCATCAATTCCCATGATTAAAGTGGCTGGAGTAGAGTCAGTGTCATTGACAGTGTGTTGGCAGTAGCCACTCAATGTTAGTGGTGGCTGTTTAACAGTCTGATGGCCTTGAGATAGAAGCTGTTTTTCAGTCTCTCGGTCCCAGCTTTGATGCACCTGTACTGACCTCGCCTTCTGGATGGCAGCGGGGTGAACAGGCAGTGGCTCGGGTGGTTGATGTCCTTGATGATCTTTATGGCCTTCCTGTAGCATCGGGTGGTGTAGGTGTCCTGGAGGGCAGGTAGTTTGCCCCGGTGATGCGTTGTGCAGACCTCACTACCCTCTGGAGAGCCTTACGGTTGAGGGCGGTGCAGTTGCCATACCAGGCGGTGATACAGCCCGCCAGGATGCTCTCGATTGTGCATCTGTAGAAGTTTGTGAGTGCTTTTGGTGACAAGCCGAATTTCTTCAGCCTCCTGAGGTTGAAGAGGCGCTGCTGCGCCTTCCTCACGATGCTGTCTGTGTGAGTGGACCAATTCAGTTTGTCTGTGATGTGTATGCCGAGGAACTTAAAACTTGCTACCCTCTCCACTACTGTTCCATCGATGTGGATGGGGGGTGTTCCCTCTGGTGTTTCCTGAAGTCCACAATCATCTCCTTAGTTTTGTTGACGTTGAGTGTGAGGTTATTTTCCTGACACCACACTCCGAGGGCCCTCACCTCCTCCCTGTAGGCCGTCTCGTCGTTGTTGGTGATCAAGCCTACCACTGTTGTGTCGTCCGCAAACTTGATGATTGAGTTGGAGGCGTGCATGGCCACGCAGTCGTGGGTGAACAGGGAGTACAGGAGAGGGCTCAGAACGCACCCTTGTGGGGCCCCAGTGTTGAGGATCAGCGGGGAGGAGATGTTGTTGCCTACCCTCACCACCTGGGGGCGGCCCGTCAGGAAGTCCAGTACCCAGTTGCACAGGGCGGGGTCGAGACCCAGGGTCTCGAGCTTGATGACGAGCTTGGAGGGTACTATGGTGTTGAATGCCGAGCTGTAGTCGATGAACAGCATTCTCACATAGGTATTCCTCTTGTCCAGATGGGTTAGGGCAGTGTGCAGTGTGGTTGAGATTGCATCGTCTGTGGACCTATTTGGGCGGTAAGCAAATTGGAGTGGGTCAAGGGTGTCAGGTAGGGTGGAGGTGATATGGTCCTTGACTAGTCTCTCAAAGCACTTCATGATGACGGATGTGAGTGCTACGGGCGGTAGTCGTTTAGCTCAGTTACCTTAGCTTTCTTGGGAACAGGAACAATGGTGGCCCTCTTGAAGCATGTGGGAACAGCAGACTGGTATAGGGATTGATTGAATATGTCCGTAAACACACCGGCCAGCTGGTCTGCGCATGCTCTGAGGGCGCGGCTGGGGATGCCGTCTGGGCCTGCAGCCTTGCGAGGGTTAACACGTTTAAATGTCTTACTCACTTCGGCTGCAGTGAAGGAGAGACCGCATGTTTCCGTTGCAGGCCGTGTCAGTGGCACTGTATTGTCCTCAAAGCGGGCAAAAAAGTTATTTAGTCTGCCTGGGAGCAAGACATCCTGGTCCGTGACTGGGCTGGGTTTCTTCCTGTAGTCCGTGATTGACTGTAGACCCTGCCACATACCTCTTGTGTCTGAGCCGTTGAATTGAGATTCTACTTTGTCTCTGTACTGGCGCTTAGCTTGTTTGATAGCCTTGCGGAGGGAATAGCTGCACTGTTTGTATTCAGTCATGTTACCAGACACCTTGCCCTGATTAAAAGCAGTGGTTCGTGCCTTCAGTTTCACACGAATGCTGCCATCAATCCACGGTTTCTGGTTAGGGAATGTTTTAATCGTTGCTATGGGAACGACATCTTCAACGCACGTTCTAATGAACTCGCACACCGAATCAGCGTATTCGTCAATGTTGTTGTCTGACGCAATACGAAACATCTCCCAGTCCACGTGATGGAAGCAGTCTTGGAGTGTGGAGTCAGCTTGGTCGGACCAGCGTTGGACAGACCTCAGCGTGGGAGCTTCTTGTTTTAGTTTCTGTCTGTAGGCAGGGATCAACAAAATGGAGTCGTGGTCAGCTTTTCCGAAAGGGGCGGGGCAGGGCCTTATATGCGTCGCGGAAGTTAGAGTAACAATGATCCAGGGTCTTTCCACCCCTGGTTGCGCAATCGATATGCTGATAAAATTTAGGGAGTCTTGTTTTCAGATTAGCCTTGTTAAAATCCCCAGCTACAATGAATGCAGCCTCCGGATAAATCGTTTCCAGTTTGCAGAGAGTTAAATAAAGTTCGTTCAGAGCCATCGATGTGTCTGCTTGGGGGGATATATACGGCTGTGATTATAATCGAAGAGAATTCTCTTGGTAGATAATGCGGTCTACATTTGATTGTGAGGAATTCTAAATCAGGTGAACAGAAGGATTTGAGTTCCTGTATGTTTCTTTCATCACACCATGTCACGTTGGCCATAAGGCATACGCCCCCGCCCGTCTTCTTACCAGAAAGATGTTTGTTTCTGTCGGCGCGATGCATGGAGAAACCCGCTGGCTGCACCGCTTCGGATTGCGTCTCTCCAGTGAGCCATGTTTCCGTGAAGCAAAGAAGGCCTACTAGCTTCCACCTGCAACGTTTCGTCAGTCGATGAGGTGGTAGCTTTGTTTGGAAATTTGGCATTTGATCAGATAAAGCTTTATTGCAGTGTTTTTGTACACCACTTGGTCTTGCCTTTTGATTATCCATCTTTAACAACGCACTCACTATCCGAGTCTGACCTGATTCACCTAACTTTTCTGAACTTGATAGCCATTTAGGTGAGGAGGCTGAGGCATGGCAACTATATTGTCTGTCTGAGTCACCTAATAATTTAAGTTTGTATGATTTTTTGTATAAATCATTTTGACAATAACCCTCCTTTTTAATTTTCACATGTAGCATGCAAAGTGTTTGTGTTGTCCAATGTGGAAATTATAAAGGACCGTTACTGTCAGAATTATTGATTACATATACATTTTCTACAATTTAGACATAGGTGTGAGATGCCAGACACATGGGCCCCTAGAGCTCAATGCCCCCTGCGGGGTCTGCGGGGGTTTGCGCTACGCCAGTGGATTTGGTGGAGTCAAGACAGGCACTCTGCATTTTCTCCCCCCTCTGTGGTTAGTTGGTACAGCCTGTCCCAGCCCCCCTATAGATAACCTATGGCAGCAAGCAACAAGTTTGTCTTACTAGCGTGAGTCTCCCTCTGTGCCACACACAGAGACTGTCATGCAAACAAGTCTCCAACAACTTTTGTATTTCAACTGTCTGGATATCCTGAAAAAATATAGAGTGAAATAATTAAAAATGCCCATCCCTGGTGTGTGTGTGTGTGTCAGTGACACATTACTGCTATCACAACAGATTGAGGGCAGTCAGAAAGGAGATACAGAAAGTGGGAAGGAGATATAGAGAGATATACCGTAAATAAAGAAGGAGGGAGAGATAGAGAGATATACTGTAAATAAGGAGGGAGAGAGAGATATACTGTAAATAAGGAGGGAGAGATAGAGAGATATTGTCACACCCTGATCAGTTTCGCCTGTCCTCGTTTTTGCCTCCACCCCCTCCAGGTGTCGCTTATTTTCCCCAGTGTATTTATCCCTTTGTTTCCTGTCTCTCTGTGCCAGTTCGTCTTGTATGTTCCAAGTCAACCAGTGTTTTTTCCCGTACGCCTGCCTTTGCTATTCTCTTTTTTCTAGTCCTCCCAGTTTTGACTCTTGCCTGTTCTGGACTCTGTACCCGCCTGCCTGACCAATCTGCCTGACTTGACCACAAGCCTTTCTGCCACTCTGTACCTCCTGGACTCTGATCTGTTTTTGACCTTTTGCCTGTCCACGACCATTCTATTGTCTACTCCTTTTGGATTATTTAACATGGTAAGTCTCCAACCATCTGCCTCCTGTGTCTGCATCTGGGTCTCGACTTGTGTCATTATAGTACGAACTGGCCATGACAGACCCAGCAGACTTGGACCAGCTCTGCCACACTGTCTCCCTGCAGGGAGCCCCCATTAGGATACATGAGTTGTTGCAGGGCCTTTTGGAAGGGCTCAGTTCCTTGACGGAATGCCACGACCATGGGTTAAAGGCTATTATGGAGCAAATCAGGGAGTTAGCTCAGAGGCTCGCCTGCCACCTCTGGAAAACCCCAATCATCCAGAAACCCCCCACCTCTGTGGTTAGTTGGTACAGCCTATCCCGGCTACCCAAGAACCACGCTTACCTCCTCTTGGGCAATATTCGGGGAATCCTGGTGCCTGGTGCCTGAGGTCAGAAAGGAATTTGAGTCTCCGGTATCTGGGAGAAAGGTTGGTCAGTAAATTTCTTGACCTACGTCAAAACTCCCGTAGTGTGGCAGACTACACAATTGATTTTCACACATTGGCCTCTGAGAGTGCCTGGAATCCGGAGTCTCTTTTCGATACTTTTCTGCACGGATTATCTGAGGATGTAAAGGATGAGCTAGCTGCTCGGGAATTATCGGTGGACCTCAACTCCCTTATCACCCAAACCATCAAAATCAATGGACACCTAAGGGAACGTAGTGAGAGGAGGTCTGGTCGAGGGCACACTCGTGCACCCGATATGGCTCATTCACCTTCGATGGAATCCGGAACTTTCTGAGGAAAGCTTTTCCGAGAGGATTCGAAGCCACCCGAGCACTCTCGTGAATCTACAATGGGTGAGCTGGATACTCCTGAGACTATGCAGTTGGGAAGAGCTAGGTTGTCAGTTGGGGAATGCTCACGGAGGATGAACAGTAACTGTGGTCTGTACTGTGGAGGGGCAGGACATTTTATGACATTTAGCTACCTGTCCTATTAGGAAACCCTTGTCTCTAGTGGGTACCAGCACTATGGTGAGTCAGACTGGGAGTTCCCTAATTCCCATCACCCGCACACCCTTTTTTGTGCTTGTGCTGTGGGGAGACCAATCCAAGTCCCTCCGAGTGCTCATTGACTCTGGGGCTGATAAATGTCTTATGGATGCCACTATTGCTTCGGAGCTTGGTATTCTCACTCAGCCTCTCTCTGTTCCCATGGATGCTAGGGCACTAGACGGCCGCTCTATAAGGGAAGTCACCCATAGTACTGTGCCCTTTCAATTACGTGTTTCTGGTAACCACAGTGAGACATACAGTTCCTCCTCATTGCATCTCCCCATGTTCCAGGCATTTTGGGATTTTCCTGGCTACAAAATCATAATTCTGTAATTGACTGGACCACAAGTTCCATCCTGGGTTGGAGCCCATTTTGCCATTCCCACTGCCTTCAAGCAGCACAGCCATCCCCAAGTCGTCTTCCTCAGGATGTTAGCAAGACTGTGGATGTCTCTGCCGTTCCCACTGAGTACCATGACCTCCTGGTCTTCAGTAAGGCACGTGCTACTTCCCTTCCCCCGCACCGTCCTTATGACTGTGCCATTGATCTTATCCCAGGCACTACACCACCTTGGGGTCGGTTCTATTCTCTGTCCAGACCAGAGACCAAAGCTATGGAGGAGTACATACGTAGAGGAGTCTCTGGTCACTGGGACCGTCCGTCCATCTGCATCTCCTGCCGGCGCAGGGTTTTTCTTTGTGGAGAAGAAGGACAAGACCCTGCATCCGTGCATTGACTACCGGGAACTTAACAACATTACTATCAAGAATCGTTAACCCCCTACCTCTCCTCTGCGTTTGAACCTCTCCAAGGGGCCACCATATTTTCCAGGTTGGACCTTCAAAATGCCTACCACCTGGTTCGGATATGCGAGGGGGATGAGTGGAAGACAGCCTTCAACATAGCCAGTGGACGTTATGAGAACCAGGTCATGCCATTTGGACTCACCAACTGTTTTCCAGGCTTTTGTCAATGATGTGCTTTGGGACATGCTAAACCGGTTTGTGTTTGTGTACCTTACCTGTTTTTTCCCCCGATCTGCACAAGAACATGAACTTCCTGTCAGACAGGTCCTTCAGCACCTCCTGGAGAACCAACTGTTTGTGAAAGCCGAGAAGTGTGAGCTCCACCGCTCTACAATCACCTTTCTGAGATATGTCATTGTTGAGGGCAATGTTCAGATGGATCCTGGAAAGGTGAAAGCAGTGGTGGATTGGCCTCAATCAATCTCCAGGGTGCAGTTGCAACGGTTTCTTGGTTTTGCAAACTTATACTGCTGTTTCATTTGGGATTACAGCACCCTGGCGGCCCCCCTCTCAGCACTCACCTCTCACAAGGTACCGTTCAAATGGTCTCCAGCTGTCGACAAAGCCTTTGTGGACCTGAAGCATCGGTTCACAACAGCATCCATCCTCTTCTATCTAGACCCCTCGCATCAATTTGTGGTGGAAGTTGATGCTTCGGATGTTGGAGTGAGGGCCATCCTGTACCGGCGATCTGCCCAGGACCAAAAGCTTCATCCCTGTGCCTTCCTGTCCCATCGTCTCAATCCTGCAGAGAGGAACTACAATGTAGACAACCGAGAACTCCTGCCGGTTAAGATGGCGTTGGAAGAGTGGAGGTACTGGCTGGAAGGAGCAGAACAGCCATTCTTGGTCTGGACCAACCATAAAAACGTAGAATATCTCCGTACAGCCAAGCGCCTCAACTCCAGGCAGGCCCAGTGGGCCCTCCTGTTTACCAGATTCAACTTCACCATTTCCTACCACCTAGGGTCAAAAAATGTGAAGCCTGACACTCTCTCCCACCTATACAGTTCCTCTGCCACACCCTCGATCTCTGTAACCATTCTCCCTATCTCATGCCTTGCTGCCACTGTGGATTGGGGTATTGAGAACCTGGTTTGAGAGGCACCACGCTCAAGCCTGGACCTGAAGGGGGCCCGGCTAACCGGCTGTTTGTCCCTAACCCAGTCCGGTCCCGGGTCCTGGGCTCATTCCTCCAGGCTGACCTGTCATCCAGGGTTCATACACGAGCCTTCCTCTGACAACATTTCTGGTGGCCCACCATGGTTCCTGACATCTCTGCCTTCTTCGCCGCATGCACAGTGTGTGCTCAGAACAAGACTCCACGACAAGCTCCTTCTGGCCTCCTTCAGCCTCTACCGGATCTCCGGCTCCCTCTCTGCAGCGGGATCAACAGGCGTCTTGCCTCACCAGCTCGCCAGGTTATCATGCTCCTGCCGGGTTCGTTGGGCTTCCACGCCCCAACCGGCTTACCCAGCGCCAATATCTCAGCCGGTTCGCCCAGGTGGGACACCGGGTGGCGCCCCTAGAGGGGGGGTACTGTCACGACTGCTTCCGCTCTCCCCCCCTTCCTGGCACTTGAGGGCGCCAAGCTGCCCTGCATCACACACTCCTATCATCCATTACGCACAGCTGCCTTCTCTCGTCATGCGCATCAGCGATATTAGACACACCTGGACTCACTCATCATCTGTTATTACCTCCCCTATATTTGTCAGTTCCCCTGCTCTGTTCCCCGCTGCTGTATTAATTGTTTTTGTCTGTATTACTCATTTGCTGATGCTGTTTCTGTCTGGTTCCATGTCCGTTCCTTATTAAATGTTTGACTCCCTGTACCTGCTTCGTCTCTCCAGCGTCATCCATGTGACACCGCTCAGCAAGGAAGAAGCCACTGCTTCAAAACCTCCATAAAAAGCCAGACTACAGTTTGCAACTGCACATGGGGACAAAGATCATACTTTTTGGAGAAGTGTCCTCTGGTCCAATGAAACAAAAATAGAACTGTTTGGCCATAATGACCATCGTTATGTTTCGAGGAAAAAGGGGAGGCTTGCAAGCCGAAGAACACCATCCCAGGCGTGAAGCACGGGGGTGGCAGCATCATGTTGTGGGGGTGCATGGCTGCAGGAGGGACTGGTGCACTTCACAAAATGGATGGCATCATGAGGGAGAAGAATTGTGGAAATATTGAAGCAACCTCTCAAGACATCAGTCAGGAAGTTAAAGCTTGGTCACAAATGGGTCTTCCAAATGGACAATGACTCCAAGGAGGCCTACAAACCTGACTCAGTTACACCAGCTCTGTCAGGAGGAATGGGCCAAAATTCAAGCTTGTGATTGGCTACCCGAAACTTTTGACCCAAGTTAAACGATTTAAAGGCAATGCTACCAAATACTAATTGAGTGTATGTAAACTTCTGACCAACTGGGAATGTGATGAAAGAAATAAAAGCTGAAATAAATCGTTCTCTCTACTATTATTCTGACATTTCATATTCTTAAAATCAAGTGATCCTAACTGACCTAAAACAGGAATTTTTACAATGTCAGGAATTGTGAAAAACTGAGTTGAAATGTATTTGGCTAAGGTGTATATAAACTTCTGACTTCAACTGTATATACTGTAAATAAGGAGGGAGAGAGAGCGCTATAGATAAGGAGGGAGAGATAGAACGCTATAGATAAGGAGGGAGAGATAGAACGCTATATATAGGAGGGAGAGATAGAGTGCTATAGATGAGGGAGAGATAGAGTGCTATAGATAAGGAGGGAGAGATAGAACGCTATATATAGGAGGGAGAGATAGAGTGCTATAGATGAGGGAGAGATAGAGCGCTATAGATAAGGAGGGAGAGATAGAACGCTATAGATAAGGAGGGAGAGATAGAGTGCTATAGATGAGGGAGAGATAGAGCGCTATAGATAAGGAGGGAGAGATAGAGTGCTATAGATGAGGGAGAGATAGAGCGCTATAGATGAGGGAGAGATAGAGCGCTATAGATAAGGAGGGAGAGATAGAGTGCTATAGATGAGGGAGAGATAGAGCGCTATAGATAAGGAGGGAGAGATAGAGTGCTATAGATGAGGGAGAGATAGAGCGCTATAGATAAGGAGGGAAGGACGGAGGGATCATTCTCTTCCCTCCTCTCCCTGTCAAGATGGCTCCTGTTAAGGATGTGCTACTCTGATCTTCTGACTGGTAATGAACAACTCCTCTCTCCAGAGTTGAATAGTACTAAACTCTTTTCTCCTACTCTCTCTTTATCTGTCTGTCTATCTGTCTGTCTATCTATCTATCTATCTATCTCTCTATCTATCTATCTATCTCTCTCTCAATATTAATTATTTCATTATGTCCCATCCCTCTCTCTTGCTCCCCCACAACCCTTCTCCTTTCTCCCTCCATGTCCTCCTAGGCTGTTGAGTGGCTTCTACTCAGGGAACTAGAGAGGAGCAGAGCGTGGGTGATCGAAGGGGACCACCATAAACCCATGGAGGAGCCCTGACAGGAGTCCCGTAAAGGCTGCTGGAGTAATGGTGTGAGGCCTGGCATCTGCAGATACACACCATCATCTGTGACTTAGCCTCCTTCCATTGACTGTGGCCCTCTGTAATCCCTGGGCCTGCGGTGGCTATCAGAGCTAAGCCTCAGCACGTCACACTACAGCTCCAGTTAATGCTCACAACAGAACAGACACTGGAGAGGAAGCCATACAGAGAGAGAGAGAAAGTCTGCCTCCCAAATGGTGACTCTCTCTCTCTCTCTGTAGTGGATGGCTTCCTCTCCAGTGTGGCTGTTCTATTGTGAGTAGTACACTATAAAGGGAATAGGGTGCCATTTGGGACGCAGACAGAGAGGGAAGATGCCTGCATGGAGACTAACATTCATAAAGGAAAGGGAATGTTCAGACTCACTTTCATCCCCAAAAACCCACTTACTTTAAGTGCTAAAGATTGTATTTTATATTGATGTAAAATAATGCTCTGAACTCAGTACAGATGTAGAACAGGTTACATGTTGAGGGTTCAATCATTGACTTCAATTCAATTCTTATCTAGTTAATTTTGGACCCTTCTGCAATAAAGAAAAATAATAGTCAAACTTAATTTACATCTTCTGGTTTTTAACCCACAACCTTACATTGTGGATTGAGCGGTGAAACTAATAATTCATTTTTACAACAGATCTATTCCATTATAATTCTACCATGATGTATTAAGCATTGGTAACAGGCACCATAGCAACAGGGACATTGACTAAGGATAACAGAAATGTTATTGAGAAAAGAACCAAATCATCTGTGTATCTATATTTGGATCAAGTTATCTTACCCACCAGATTCTCCTCCTGAAATTACATTGGAATAGGCAAATAAACAATGATGCGAACAGCCGGGGATAGGTTGTCTCTCTTGCCCCCCCCCATCCCTCTCGTCTCTCCCTCCTCTGTCTATCTCTGTCTTATTTCCTCTCTTTTTTTCAGTTATTTATTCCTCCACATTCTCTCCCTCTGTTTGTTTCACTCTCCCTTACACACTCTGCCCCCCTCTCTTGGTCTCTCTCTTGGTCTCTCTCTCTTGCTCTCACTTATGGCTGACCTATGTTTCAGTAGACTGAGGTGACCTGCCACTGCAAAATGAGAGCCAGAGTGTGCTGGGTGAGACAAAGTCCCTGAAAAGTGAGCCCACCATCTTCTACATTCATCAGTAGAGTCTCTCTCTCTCCCCTTTGTTTTCCACCATGCCACCGTCTGCAGAACCCAACCACAGTCTTGTCTGAGGTCATCTATTTCAATGTGTCGAGATGCTTCAGACTGCCCCTCACAAACACGTCAACTTTTCAAATGTAGATTTGGGGAACAGCTAGACGTCATAATGGGGGCACAGAACAAGATACGAACACAATGAATCTGTTGTCTGTCTTTCAACAACTGCTGCAACATTTGGCAAACAGCCCTTATTTACCGAGCGGGTAGATATGTGATCATATTGTCTATTTCCACTGAGAGTGACTGTTAGCAAGGACGCTAATTAGCCAACAATTAAGCTCTCACATAAAGAGCTACTGGAGATGAATTGACACTGAAGTTTACAAGAGCTTCAGGTTCTGTAAATAATGTAGTTTAAACAATAATACACCTTGTCACACAGTGTGAATGGAAAATGTGTCATTGTTTCATTTTGACCCCAATGACTTGATTCCAGGACCTAAGTATGCTCAGTTAAAGAATGCTGGCGCGACCTAAGTGTTGGGTAAGCTGTATGTCTCAGGGTTATCATGTCAATCAACTGACATAAATAGGTTTTTATTAAATGTTCAGAGGAGAAAGTATTAGCTAGTCTTACAGTACGATATTGACAGGTATCTTTAGAAGAAAAAAAGAATAGTATTTAACGGGGCATCAGCCCAGGAATGGTAGTCACTTCCGCCCTGCAGGGTTTTCAGGCAATCTACGAGGTAGTGTGGTCTTCTGGAAGTGGAAGTCATAGTCTGGGGCGTCTTGAAACTGCCTGCTCTAAACTACATTTGCTGTTCTGCCCTCTCCCTATCCTCCCTCGACTCACAGTGTCTCTACTGGTAGCTCCAGAGAGTTTTTTGTGGGAGGAGGGCGGGAAAGTTACAGCCAGGTCTTCCTCTCTGTGACTGTGCTCATGTTGGTGATTGTATAAACTGGACAACGGCCAAGCATCTAGCAGTGTGCAGAGATGCGTTTTATTTTTAACTTAGTTTAGCTCCTGGAAGTGTACATGTTTTGCCTCTAAAAGCATCCATGTTGTAACATTCCACAATACAATGGCTGCCTGTAACCTTTCGTCGTGGTAACAAAGGCTGATGATTGATATGTGCATTTTTATATTGAACATTGCACTATTGGGTAGGGCTTGCAAGTCAAGCATTGTGCATGTGACAAACAAAACTTGAACTTGAAACATTCCTGAATCATTTCTGGTAACAAGTTCATCATTTGTGTGGTTTACTGGTCCCTTGTTGTGAAATGCTCATAGACAGAAGTTCCAGGGAGACTTCAGAATTCACTGCCTGAGCAAATAGAAAAGCCAAAGATGGGCTATGACTTCTAAAGAGTGTAACCTTGTTACAGTTTGTCTTCTGTTTACACAAACAGTTGCGCAGTCTTCAGAAGACCAACCCAGTGCCCCCAACTCTTTATTACTGTCTGTGCTCACTGATGATTCACAGAATACTGTCTGTGTGCTGTATGTATGCTGTCTGTTGACTGTATGCTGGTGATTTACAGAAATACAAGCAACCAATGGACTCAATGGTCCTAATATATACATTTGAAGTCGGAAGTTTACATATACTTAGGTTGGAGTCATTGAAACTCGTTTTTCAACCACTCCACAAATTTCTTGTTAACAAACTATAGTTTTGGCAAGTCGGTTAGGACATCTACTTTGTGCATGACACAAGTCATTTTTCCAACAATTGTTTACAGACAGATTATTTACAGACAGATTGTTTACAGACAGATTATATATATAGACACTTATAACTCACTGTATCACAATTCCAGTGGGTTAGAAGTTTACATACACTAAGTTGACTGTGCCTTTAAACAGCTTGGGAAATTCCAGAAAACTATGTCATGGCTTTAGAAGCTTCTGATAGGCTAATTGACGTCATCTGAGTCAATTGGAGGTGTACCTGTGGGTGTATTTCAAGGCCTACCTTCAAACTCAGTGCCTATTTGCTTGACATCATGGGGAAATCAAAAGAAATCAGCCAATTGTAGACCTCCACAAGTCTGGTTCATCCTTGGGAGCAATTTTCAAATGCCTGAAGGTACCACGTTCATCTGTACAAACAGTAGTACAAACATCAAGGGACCATGCAGCCATCATACCACTCAGGAAGGAGACGCTTTCTGTCTCCTAAAGATGAACGTACTTTGGTGCGAAAAGTGCAAATCAATCCCAGAACAACAGCCAAGGATCTCTGTCTCGTTCCATGTCCTTTCCTTATTAAATGTTTGACTCCCTGTACCTGCTTCGTCTCACCAGCGTCATCCACGTGACACCGCTCAGCAAGGAAGAAGCCACTGCTTCAAAACCACCATAAAAAGCCAGACTACAGTTTGCAACTGCACATGGGGAAAAGATCGTACTTTTTGGAGAAATGTCCTCTGGTCTCATGAAACAAAAATAGAACTGTTTGGCCATGATGATCATCGTTATGTTTGGAGGGAAAAGGGGGAGGCTTGCAAGCCGAAGAACACCATCCCAACCGTGAAGCACGGGGGTGAAGAAAATGATGTGTATATATTGAAGGAACATCTCAAAACATCAGTCAGGAAGTTAAAGCTTGGTTGCAAATGGGTCTTCCAAATGGACAATGACCCCAAGCATTGTCACGCCCTGGCCATAGAGAGGCTTTTTATTCTCTATTTTGGTTAGGCCAGGGTGTGACTAGGGTGGGCATTCTATGTCCTTTTTTCTGTTTTGTATTTCTATGTCTTGGCCTGGTATGGTTCTCAATCAGGGACAGCTGTCTATCGTTGTCTCTGATTGAGAACCATACTTAGGTACCCTTTTCCCCCACCTGTTTTGTGGGAAGTTAACGTTGTCTTTGTTCAGGGCACATAGCCCAAAGCTTCACGGTTTGGTTTTGTTCTTTGTTTTGTCGGCGTCATTTTCAATAAAGAGAGAATGTACGCTTCCCATGCTGCACCTTGGTCCAGTCCTTCAGCCAGTCGTGACAAGCATACTTCCAAAGTTGTGGCAAAATGGCTTAAGGACAACAAAGTCAAGGTATTAGAGTGGCCATCACAAAGCCCTGACTTCAATCTTATCAAAAATGTGTGGGCAGAGCTGAAAAAGTGTGTGCGAGCAACCAGGCCTACACACCTGACTCAGTTACACCAGCTCTGTTAGGAGGAATGGGCCAAAATTCACCCAACTTGTTGTGTGAAGCTTGTGGAAGGCTACCCGAAACGTTTGACCCAAGTTAAACAATTTAAAGACAATGCTACCAAATACTAACTGATTGCAAACTTCTGATCGACTGGGAATGTGATGAAATAAATAAAAGCTGAAGTAAATCATTCTCTCTACTATTATTCTGACATTTCACATTCTTAAAATAAAGTGGTGATCCTAACTGACCTAAGACAGGTATTTTTTACTCGGATTAAATGTCGGGAATTGTGAAAAACTGAGTTGAAATGTATTTGGCTAAGGTGTATGTAAACTTCCGACTTCAACTGTAGAAACTGACACAAGAGAGCAACTGTAATAGGCCTACTGTAAAGTCTGTCAAGTCATGTCTGCCTGTCTGACCTCTCTGCATTCTCAGCTGTACAGTGTAGGCTATGTCTTTGGGGAAGCCATTGTGAGTCCAGCCCCTTGACAGTAAAATGTTATTATTATCTGTGATTGGGATGTTTGGGAAGAACCTTAAAACCCAGCTCTCAACAGTGTGCCATAAGCTCTACTTGTCACTTCTCCATCACATTGATGTAAATGGGCTTTAACGCTTCCCAAACATTTCCAGTGTGGTTTATTAGTGTGTAGTGATTTCCTGTAGGCCATTCCCTCTCTCTGATCAGCACTGCGGGGTTGACAGGGCAGCATCTGTATCAAACGCTTTTGGAGGAGGGGAGAACATGAGGATGGGGGGATTCTCTCCCCTCCTTTCTGGTTTAT
Organism: Oncorhynchus tshawytscha; assembly: GCF_018296145.1. Classification (NCBI taxonomy): domain Eukaryota; kingdom Metazoa; phylum Chordata; class Actinopteri; order Salmoniformes; family Salmonidae; genus Oncorhynchus; species Oncorhynchus tshawytscha. The sequence goes on along the minus strand of NC_056440.1, from coordinate 24,814,322 downwards.
CATGCTAATTCAGACTGTAATTAAGCATCTGTTTAACAAGCTATTATTGGAGGTCCTCTAGTGTTTCTGAACAGATGTTCAGACATTATTGGGATGATATGACTTTATCTCTAATGGAACTGAAGCACCGTAGTGTTTGCTGTGTATGGTCATGCATAGCACAGCATTCAGACATCATCTGATCATCTATGAACCTATAGAAATGATTCTCTAGGATGGTAATATGTGTTGACAGTCTGTCAATATAGACTGGCAATCTGAAAATGGAAAACTAAGACACAGTCTAATGAACACAAATGTCAATGTGATCATGAGGAATTTGTTGTAAGAGAATCTCCTTGGGGGGTGAGGTGACAAAGTTTGTGATTTCATTTATGAATCCATAAGCCTGATAAGTTTCAGACGGGTTGGGATCAAAGCAGAAGACAAACTTCTGTAGACTGCAAGGAATATGGATCATTCAAATCTTCTTCTTCTAAATAGAAGACAGCTACATGTATTGATCGGTCTCTACTGATAGCCAGAGTCAAATGGAATCCTTTAGTCTTACTATTGAGAAATGTTTTCATCTTATTTTCACTCTATGGGTGAAAATCCAAACCTCCCCTTTTAAACATACAAAACAGCATATTCCAGTTATCGGTGGAACTCATTTTCTGTGTTAATTACATTGCAGAGATGAAATAGTATTGTGTCCTGGGACTCAGAAAAGGCCGGTGGAAGAACTCCCATTACAATTAGATGTATGCACAGCCTTCTTTTGAATTCCAGGCAGGTTTTCTGTTGGTGAAATTCCTGATGATCTGAGACGGACCGAGCGTGCACTGGGTGCTAATGTGCCAGACGGAAAATTGGAGCGCCGGAGTGCCAGGCGGGCAACCGCGGAGAACTCTGGGCAATAAAGCTGCAGATGAGTGTGTGTGCGTGAGTATGTGTGTGCGTGCGATTGTCTGAGTTAGTATGTCCTCACTCACAGCTGTTCCTTGTCTCTCCTCTCTGTCTAATGTGTTCTTACTGACAGACCTCTTTAGTGCAGATGTCTAGTGCAGACAGGTCAGGGCCTGGGAGCGTAGCCCAGGTTTGGCTGGAGGTTACCCAGGTTAGAGTGCCCTTTGGCTTGGCTGTCCTATCGCCCCTTTCCAGGCCTGGATGATGGACGGGTCTGGATGGAGGTCAGGACAGGAAGTTGTCCCTGTTCTCTCTTCTCCTCTATAACTGGACATTGATTCCTGGAATTCCCTTCTTCCTTAAAGTAAACAACAGGTGCACCAGAAGTCCTTCAGTGGACAAGATGGTCACAGGCTGGAGTTCATTCGAATCTCGCAATGCTAAGTTTACCCAGCAATGTACTACTGCCTGCACATGCATGCTTCTTGTTCTGAAAACTGTGGAAGCATCAGAGCCTTGACCAGGGGAAAAATAACTACTGTGTAAATACAGGAATGCGGGTTTCATTCGATTGGGCCCACGGTTCTGGGAGCATTCATGTCTTTCAGATGAGCGGTTTTAATACCGCCTGTTTTTTACTGTCCCTAGTGCCTCTATATGATCAAGTCATTTTCCAAACAGGAAAAGTAAAACTTGAGGGACAACAGTGCTTTCCCTTAGGAGATGGGTCTCTGTCTGCACTGACTCATAAAGTACAGGCTGAGAGTCTGAGGAGGTTGACTGGATTTGATTTCAAGGATCCACAGATGCGGGGGAGCCGTGGACATAAAGTGGCAGATTTGTTTTGAAACAGCAGGACAGCTCAACACAACATTTTTTTACCTAGTGTCCATGTACACTCCAGGTAAGAAAGATAGCTTCAAGCCCTCAATGGGACATTGTTGTGTAGTACTGATATACTGAAAGCTGTTTGTGCATTTTGGGATCACCAACAAGCAACAATCCCAAATGTGTGTCTACTGTATGTGTGTGATGTGAGTCTGTTTGTAGTTTGTTTTGTGAAGTGCTAATCCATAACAGTTCCATAGGCTACACACACACACACACACACACACACACACACACACACACACACACACACACACACACACACACACACACACAGGTTATTCAAAACCATACATAACAACCCTGTGTTTACTAAATGGAGTAAATACCATCACATGCCAGGATTGTTTTCCCTTGGTAACTAAAAACATATGTGCAGACAGACCAGCTTTGACACATACAGCAAGTCTGTATTCCTTCATCCATTCATTCTCTTATGTTTCTTCAGCGCACGCACACGCACACACAAACACGCACGCACTCACACACACACACACACACACACACACACACACACACACACACACACACACACACACACACACACACACACACACACACACACACACACACACACACACACACACACACAATGGAGTGATTAGCCCCAGAGAGCATAGGGAGAGCCCTTTACCCAGGGTACACCACAGTCTGCCCAGCCGCCACTCTGGAAAATCATACTAATGCTGGAGCAGAATTGTATGTGTCGTGTCTGGATTTGTACACCCACTTGCCTGTGTGTGTCTGTGTGTGTCATATACTCCACTGCCCAAAAGCGTTAAAGGGAAAGCACTATTATTTTCTCAAGTACAGTCTTTAGACTCTTGCTTTTGTCGACAACTAACAAGCTAAGAACATGGACCTACTACTTTTTTATACAAGCGAAGTATAACAAAGTACTGAAATATGTCTTTATATTAGTCTTACATAAGCCTAATTTCTTCTTCAAAGTGTATTCACCATGTTCACAGGTGTAAAAGTACAGTGAAATTCTTACTTGAGAGTTCTTTCCCAACAATGCAACATAAATTATTTGACAACATCCTGAAAATACCAGACAAATATAAATGGTTTCCATTTCATAAAATAATTCACCCTTCACCCTGCTGAATGTGTCTCTGCTAGGTGACCCGTTAGGTGATAAATGTAAATATTTAGGTGCAATGGCAGTCTCCTCTCCTGTTGGAGTTGGTTGTACACCTGGGGTGTATTCATTTGTCAGATTAGTTTAATCTGCAAAACATTTAATCTGTTGCAAAACTTTGCAACGGTGACTGTTTACTCCAAACAGAAAATGTTTTGCAACAAAAACAAGAGTTTCTGTTGGACAAATTCAGATAGGTCCCTCCCCATTTCGTTGTGTTCGCTCTGTTTGCTTCCATTTGGTTCTTAGAGTAAACTGTAAATAGTTTCTGTTTCAAAGCGCTTTTCAGTGACTAAATTTCGCAATGGAATGCGACTAATGAATGCACCCCGTCGTGAGGATGAGCTGGGGGATGTTAGGAGAGAGTTAATACAACTGTAGTGGTTTACATAGTCAAGGTTCCTGATAGCCACTCTAGCACAGGTGGGATTGCAAATGTTCATAAATGCATGCAAAAAAACATAACCGCTATTTCAAACATGCATCTACGTTTGGGTCTTTTGCCCATGTATTAGCAGCAAAGAAAAAAAACATTGCAATACTTCCATAGAGGCAGATGTTACTCTAATCGCATGTCATTGTTCCAAGGTGTAACTGTATGGGAGATTCTCAATTGGTTTTGCTCGACACCTCACATCCTCTCCAAGTCCTCTCCTTGCCTCCTTTTGAAAAAGGTCGAAGGTAACTGAATTGAGGATGCGAGGAGAGGACAGGGGGGGTGTCACAAACCAGCTCAAAGTCCGTAACAAAAAGAGAGACAATGTGGAGATAAGAATAACAAAAATATATTTATTAACTGAAGGAACCTAAATACAATTAACAATGGTGTGTGTGTGTAATCAGTACTCAGTGGTTGCATGCGTAGATGTGATAATGAGGGGTGTTGAAAGGTTCCAAAGCAAGCAAACAGGCCATAGAAATGCCCCAACCAAACTCCAACAGCGTGTCTGCATGGAGAGAGTCTCCTCAATGAATGGGGAAAAGGTGTATTTATCCCGGGACACGCCCAGGTGTGTCCCATTTCGCTGATGACCCTCCCAGCTCAGCCCACCGACATCCTATTAAGGAAAACAAGAGCACAGAGAAAGAATTTGACAGACAGAGTGTTAGGGTCGTCACAAAAGTGATAGAAATGTTGCTAATTGTGCGAGACATTTTACAGATAAAAGGATAAGTGGCTTATAGTTTTTAAAGGTTTGCATGCTTTTATCCTCAGAGAAAACACCAGCTGATTCAAAAGTGGTGTGGCGGATTTTAAAACACTCCCGCGTTAGCCGCCAGGGGTGCACTGTGTATCCCTGTGCCAATAGAGCAAACTTCTCCATTCACCTTCTAATGAATTTACACTCTCCTACATATTGGGACCACTGGGTCACGGAGGAGAAGACAGAATTTTTCCCAATTGAAAATCTCACTATGCTCTCCATTCTGCGCATTCCACACTTCCTGGTCACCTATGTGCCACATATGACCACCAGTGACCCATGACCCAACATAGAGTGCCCTCTAGTGTAATTACGTGGTAAATACAAAGACAAAGCTGAACTATAAATAACACAACAACCACCACATTTTGCTGTGTTCCAGCCTAAATTCAAAATATATTTTTCTCAACCATCTACACACAATATCCCATAATGATAGTGGAAGCATGGTTTTAGAAATATTAGCAAATTAGTTGAAAATGAAATAAAGAAATATGACATTTACATGAATAATCACACCTCAAAACAATACATGTTAGAATCACCTTTGACAGTTATTTAGACATAATTATTTTTTAAATTGTTCAAGCTCTGTCAAGTTGGTTGTTAATCATTGTTTGACAGGCCTTTTCAAGTCTTGCCATAGATTTTCAAACCGATTTAAGTCAAAACTGTACCTAGGCCACTCAGGAACATTCAATGTTGTCTTTGTAAGCAACTCCAGTGTATATTTGGCCTTGAGTTTTAGGTTATTGTCCTGCTGAATGGTGAATTTGTCTCCCAGTGTTTGTTGGAAAGCAGACCAGGTTTTCCTCTAAGATTTTGCCTGTGCTTAGCTCTTGTCTTTTTCTTTTTATCTTGAAAAACTACCCAGTCCTTGCCAATGGCAAGCATACTCATAACATGATGCAGCCACTACCCTGATTGAACATATGAAGAGTGGTACTCAGTGATGTGTTGTGTTAGATCTGCCCCAAACATAACACTTTGTATTCAGGACATAAAGTTAATTTTTTTGTCACATTTTTTGCAGTTTTACTTTAGTGCCTTATTGCAAATAGGATGCTTTTTTTTAAAAATATTTGTATTCTGTACAGGCTTCCTTCTTTTAACGCTGCCATTTAGGTTAGTATTGTGGAATAACTGGAATGTTGTTGATCCAGCCTCAGTTTTCTCCTATCACAGCCATTAAACTCTGTACCTGTTTTAAAGTCACCATTGGCCTCATGAAATCCCTGTGCGGTTACTTTCCCCTCTGGCAACTGAGTTAGGAAGGATGCCTGTATCTTTGTAGTGACTGGTTGTATTGATTCACCATCCAAAGTGTAATTAATAACTGCACCATGCTCAAAGGAATATTCAATGTCTGCTTTTTTTTACCCTTGGACCAATAAGTGCCGTTCTTCGTGAGGCATTGAAAAACGTCCCTGTGCTTTGTGGTTGAATCTCTGTTAGAAATCCACTGCTCGACTGACGGACCTTACAGACAATTCTATGTGTAGGGTACAGAGATGAGGTAATCATTCAGCATATTATGACTACTTATTTAGGCTTGCCATAATAAAGGGGTTTAATACCTATTGACTCAAGACATTTCAGCTTTTCGTTTTAAATGAATATCAAAATATTCCTAAAAAAATAATTACACTTTGAAATTATGGGGTATTGTGGGTAGGCCAGTGACACAAAATTCAATCCATTTTAAATTCAGGCTGTAACACAACTAAATGTGAAAAAAGTCAAGGGCTGTGAATTCATTCTGAAGGCACTGTAAGTAGGCAAAAATGACTCTTACACAACATAAATGTTACATTTACTGTAGAGTTGGTCAGCTCGGGACTTTATACAGAAAAACATGTAGATCTGATCCATGTTTGGAAACTACATTAGTCCTTGAAGAGCCTTACCTCTATGCTTCCATTTGTTATTTGTGATTTTCTGAATGTTGTGTCGTGCAGATGTACAAAATGCACTGACCTTGACCATCAAACATTGAGAACTTCTAAGCTATTGAACAACTTCTTACAATACAATTGAACAGACTCAACTCATGTTCACACCACAAAAGTCATATTTTCTGAAACATCTTTTTTTACAGGGAATGAATCACTGGGTATGAACAGTGTGTCCCTCAGGCTTGTTGTCTGCTTAAAGAAGAGTGAGTTGGTGTCTTCTGTAGTGTCAGTGCGTTCACGCCTCGCTGCTCCTGTTAAAAGTGAGAGTGTTGCTCTGCTCCTCTTCGAGGTCTTTGGAAGGTGAACGGTAATTGCTGAGGGAGGATTTAGCCCGACCAGTTTACCAAGGCAACTCTCTATACCACAGAGGTCTAGAAAGTTAGTAGCATGTTTCTCAAACTTCAGACATGAAGTGGTTGAAGATTACAGTGTGTGTGTGTGTGTGCGTGTGTGTGTGCGCGTGCACATGCGTGTGTATGTGTATGCCTCACTCTCATTAGCAGTAGTGTTATCGCTGTGGTTATGACATATTAGCGACAGTATGGGCTTTTACAGCTTGACCGCAGAGAGCGGGCGAACCTCAAACCACGTCGCCCCATTTAATGTTCAGATTCTTTCACCCTGACTACATGATGCAATAGGCTGTTCAGGAAAACCCCAAAACCCAAACAGCCTTTTCCCAATTGTTTCACTATCACATTGCAGTGGCACTGGATAAAATGGATAAGCTTTGTCTGGGGAGACACACACACACGACACGCACACACACACACACACACACACACACACACACGACACACGACACGCACACACACCTACTGGTGGAAAACTAGGGTTTCTGTTGTCTGGAGAGACATGGTGGTGGTTATAGCCTGAGTTTTTTATGGATAGTAATCTGCTCTGTGTGTGTGAAAGAGAGAGATGGTAGAGAGAGTGTGTGAGAGAGAGACGATTCAGCTTAGTGTTTTATTCTTGATTCGAAAACATTTCTTAGTGAAGATCAGTAGAAAATGACATAGGAGCCTAGTTGTTGGGTCTTCGACAGAGTTTGTTTCTAGCAGAGCCCTCACCAGCATGGTTTAAGGAGAAGAAAGTGTTATCAAAGGATCTGCACCAAATTAAGATTGCCAACTGTCCTCTCTGTGGCTTCCTGTTTTGCTGTAGGAATTCTTTGGGTGAGTGCTAAGGCACAGAACTGCACAAATCTGACAGGGTAAACCATTTCATTGCCTCTTTTTCAATTATGACATTTGTTTGACTGTTTTAAAACTATATCTTAATAAAGTCTATGTCTATGGAAAAAGTCTCCCAACATACACTGAGGAGACAGGTTAAAGAAGGACTTTTAAGCCTTGAGACAATTGAGACATGAATTGTGTATGTGTGCCATTCAGAGGGTGAATGGGAAAGACTAAATATTTAAGTGCCTCTGAACGGGGTATGGTAGTAGGTGCCAGGCACACCGGTTTGTGTCAATAACTGCAACGCTGCTGAGTTTTTCACTCTCAACAGTTTCCAGTGTGCATCAAGAATGGTCCACCACCCGAAGGACATCCAGACAACTTGACACAACTGTGGGAAGCATTGGAGTCAACATGGGCCAGCATCCCTGTGGAACACTTTCGACACCTTGTAGAGTCCATGCCCTGACAAATTGAGGCTGTTCTGAGGGCAAAAGGGGGGGACTCAATATTAGGAAGGTGTTCTTAATGTTTGCTATACTCAGTATATGCAGTATCCACTTATTTTACACAGCACCTCATCTCCAATCGTTGAGCACAGCCAACTAGGCACACCATGAAATATCAACGTGGATAATTGGGTAGTATTTGGTTGAGATGTTGATTAATGAGAATGCAAGGGATTTTCACCCACTCAAAAAGACAGCCAAAAGTTTGTTTTTCAACCACTCCACACATTTCTTGTTGACAAACTATAGTTTTGGTAAATCGGTTGGGACATCTACTTTGTGCATGACACAAGTCACTTTTCCAACAATTGTTTAGACAGATTATTTCACTTATAACTCACTGTATCACAATTCCAGTGGGTCAGAAGTTTACATACACTAAGTTGACTGTGCCTTTAAACAGCTTGGAAAATTCCAGAAAACTATGTCATGGCTTTAGAAGCTTCTGATAGGCTAATTGACGTCATCTGAGTCAATTGGAGGTGTACCTGTGGATGTATTTCAAGGCCTACCTTCAAACTCAGTGCCTCTTTGCTTGACATCATGGGAAAATCAAAAGAAATCAGCCAAGACCTCAGAAAACGAATTGTAGACCTCCACAAGTCTGGTTCGTCATTGGGAGCAATTTCCAAATGCTTGAAGGTACCACGTTCATCTGTACAAACAATAGTATGCAAGTATAAACACCATGTGACCACGCAGCCATCATACCGCTCAGGAAGGAGACGCGTTCTGTCTCCTAGAGATGAACGTACTTTGGTGCGAAAAGTGCAAATCAATCCCAGAACAACAGCAAAGGACCTTGTGAAGATGCTGGAAGAAACTGGTACAAAAGTATCTATATCCACAGTAAAACTAGTCCTATATCGACATAACCTGAAAGGCCGCTCAGCAAGGAGGAAGCCACTGCTCCAAAACCGCCATAAAAAAGCCAGACTACGGTTTGCAACTGCACATGGGGACAAAGATCGTACTTTTTGGAGAAATGTCCTCTGGTCTGATGAAACAAAAATATAACTGTTTGGCTATAATGACCATTGTTATGTTTGGAGGAAAAGGTTTGCAAGCTGAAGAACAACATTCCAACTGTGAAGCACAGGGGTTGGCAGGAGGGACTGGTGCACTTCACAAAATAGATGGCATCATGAGGGAGGAAAATTATGTGGATATATTGAGGCAATATCTCAAGACATCAGTCAGAAGGTTAAAGCTTGGTCGCAAATGGGTCTTCCAAATGGACAATGACCCCAAGCATACTGACCTAATACAGGGAATTTTTACTCTGATTAAATGTCAGGAATCATGAAAAACTGAGTTTAAATGTAATTGGCTAAGGTGTATGTAAACTTCCGACTTCAACTGTATATTTTAATGGATACATTTTTTTCCCTATATTCATACAGTTTCTTGACTGTCCAGCTCTCAAATGATTACTAGACAGGAAGCATCAAAAATTCTAAATAAGATGGCTAGAGGACTAGGAAATATAACACATTTTCAGTGCGGCCTTCCAGACATCATTGAAGACCGAATGTGGCCCCCGGAGGAAAATGAGTTCAACACCCCTGCTGTAAACTAATGTGTGTGCGTGTTTGTGCGTGTGTGTGTGTGTCCGACTGTGTATGTGTGTGTATGTAGTATGTAAGTATCTAGTCAAAGGGTCCTGTTGCCTGGGAGCAACAGCCTTGTAGCAAAGCGTGCCAAACACCCACCCACAACAAATAGACTTCCAGTTTCAAACCAGCTGGATCCCCTTGCTCCCGGATTAGTCCCTGTGTACAAAGCTTAGGTACCTTTGATACAGATTTATACCCTCCACTGTTACTGAAAACCTCTCATTGAGTGGAATTAAGCCCCCTTAAAGCAAATCAAAAGTCCTCAAATTTCCACTCTTACTAACAGTGGAACCTAGCTGAAACAATCCAACATTGTAGGTGTTAATCATGTACAAATAGTGAGGTTTAAACTAGTGTAACAATATTTTGATATTGAAAATCCTTTCAAAAACTAAGGGAGATACAGACCCTACAGGGATACGCCCAATCCCAGGTTATGCTTCACTTAACCATCCTTGGTTCTCTTGTGATAGGGCTGACCATGTGACCTGGGATGAGTCCTGATTCTTTGTCGTTCTCCAAAATGTGTACACTTTGGCTGCATCTATCACTGGCAGCCCAAGTCCGATGTATTTGCATATCAAATACCCATCAGATTTTCCCCCTGAAAGTCTAAACAAGAGAAACTGATCTTTTGAATTCAGATTTAGTCCACATTTCTCAATCTTGATATAATTCTGATGTTTCATAGGCACCCTCAGTCTGGACACTCAAACAATAAAATAATTACAGTTTTTCTCAGTCGCTTTGGTGCATTTATCACATCATCCCTAACATGTGCAAAATAATAAGTACATTTCTCAAAACAATTTGTACAAACTGCAATATACAATAGATATGTTTCTAAAGCTAGTCAGTCACTAAAAATCCTTAGTACATCTCTCAAAATATTCATGCCAATGATCATGTCAGTGTCATCAGAATGATAAGTCATCGAGTCATTGTTCACGAACAAGGTCGTCAAAATGTTTAGGCATGTTGTCAATGTAACTGTGTACTTTGACAGTATTACCTGATGTAAACTTAGGCTACAGTTCGGATGACAGTTACTGTACTGAAAATGCACAAGGCTGCACTTCTATGGCATATATCAATTTCAACAGTACTATTTACATATTACTGTATGTGGGTTATTGATTGAAAGAGACTGGACAACCCAAGGGGCACAAAGGGAAAAAAAAAAAATTAGAAAGAAACACAGGAAACCACCTCTAAGGCACAACTTTGCCCGCAGCACTGTTGTGCTGTCTCTACACATCCAGACGTTCCTGTCTGTCGGCCCACATATTCTCATCCACATCACACCGGATATTTTCCCTTCCAATGCAACGTGGAAAGAATCTTTTGGAATGCCTTATCCATCCTCTGCAGGCGTCTACTGTGATGTCCTCACATGCTGCATCCATTGCAGCCAGCAGAGTCATCTGTGTGTGTGGCTGACGATCGTACACCTTCCACCTCCATGCTGAAAATAACTCCTCAATTGGGTTAAAGGAATGGTGAATAAGGTGGGAGGAATTCTCTGAGCATCCTCAGGTGGGTCACAAACCATTGCCTTATGATGTTTGATCGATGGAAACTCACATTATCACAAATTACCACATACTTTGGCAAATCCTCTCTAAACAGACCCCCTCTCATCATCAGGGATGAGAGCCCTGTAGAGAGTCTCTAAAAAGTTGAGTAGATGCTGGGTGTTGTATGGCCCTATAAGGGGGATATGGGTTAGGACACCATGCTCCGAAATAGCAGCACACATGGTGATATTTCCTCCCCGTTGGCCTGGCAAATCCACAGTAGCTCTGTGACCGATGATATTCCGACCCCGCCTTCTGCATTTGGTCAGGTTGAAGCCAGCCTCATCCACGTATACAAAGTTGTGAGAGGGTTCACTTGATTCCAACTCCATTATACGCTATATCCCAGAACACACAGTTGAATTTGTTTTGGTAAGGAAGAGTGACATAAAATGTACGTATATTGCATGTTCCTTCCACAGCAATGGAAATGTGTGCAGTTTATGCTTACTGTACTATGTATCACTATAAAATGTTGCTGTAAAGTAGTTACATAGATATATGTTTTACCTGTACATACTGGTACCGTAGCTCCTTAACTCTGTCCTCATTCCTTTGGAATGGTACACTGTACAGCTGTTTCATACTCCTCTGGTTTCTATGCAGCACCCTGTCGATGGTTGAGATGCTAACCGTATGGATGTTTTCAAAGACATCGTTGTCTTCTATAATGGTCCTTTGTATTTCCCTGAATCTCATGGCATTGGTTACTCGGACCATGGTGCAAATAGCCTCCTCCTGTTGAGGTGTGAAAAGGCGTCCTCTGCCACCGGTTTAAGGTAATCTTGCAGTCCTATGTGGGGAAAACTGCAGTGATGCATTGCACACTTTCACATAGACAAAAACTATGCGAACACACATTTTACTGTAAAACATACAGGTGGGTGCATGTAAGGTGCAGTATGTATCTGTATAGAGTATATTTCTGTATGCTGTGAAATACAAGTGGACTACTGTAATATGAAGCATTGTAGGAAGTATACAGTATACTGCTTATATACAGTAACAGTGCACTGTACATTGGTGGACATACCTGTTCTCTCTTTGAAACGTTTTAACTATTGAGGACACGGTTGATCTCCCAATATTCGGCTGCACCCTTCGACCTGCCTCAACCATTGTAAGGCCATGATTGACAACATGGTCTACAATAGTGGCTCTTATGTCATCAGATATGCGCCTATGTCCTCTTCTGCCTCTTCCTCTGTTTTGCCTTCCACCACGCATCCTTGTTCCTCTTCTTCCTCCTCTTGGCTGTTGACCCTGTTCGTTTCCTGGTCCATCCATTATTGGAAAATTGCAACTCTGTGTTGTGGTCTGTCTATAAATGCTTGCCAATTGATTCTTCATGAGATGCACCTTTGAGCAATTTAGACAACTGGTTGATTGTTGGTTGAACTAACACTTTACATTCCTTCATGAGTGAGGGTCAATTTCACATGCACGATTCATCAATTCACGTTTTTGTACAAAAGGTCTAATAGAAATGTGTAAAACTATGCTTGACAGTTTATGACAAATAGTTCAACAATTTTGCATGTAATGGCTTATGCAAGGAACTAATGCCTAGATGTTTTGAGGGGTAAGACTATTCAACAGAGAACCATCTACTATATTTTGATCAACATGACATGAGCAATTGATAATGTGGAAAAAAGCTGACACTTGTACATTATCAATTGCAATTTGTTCAAAGGAATAAGAAATTGCTTTAATGATGTGCACAAGTGACTAGAGGATTTGGAATTTGTACAAGTAGTATCAAGAATTGCACTTTTGATCTAAGAAATGCACCAAAGCGACTGAGAAAAACTGTAACACGACAATCACCCCACTAAAAAATGTGGAAAGGGACAAGCATTTAACCTGTGCACTATTTCAGAGGCTACATCAGTGGCAATCCGTGAATCTGATATGGGTCACGTAAAACTGAATGTGGAAGCAAACAAAATATATACTGGACATGGAGAAAAACAATCAGAATTGGATCATTTGAATGGCTCTAAACACAGGCTTTGTCACAAGGATTTTACAACAGTGGAAACTCCCTCCAGCCAATGCTTAAACAAATCCCATGCTTCTAAATCAGTGATGGAAGTGTACACTTTTGGAAAAGGATGGAGAATCGAGATGTTGCCCTGGCCAGGAGACCAGGAACAACTCTGAGGACGTGGTCAGACAAAACTCCTCGTCTTAACTCAACTGCCCATCTTGTCCTAACAAGCGTTTGTGAACAATGCCCAATCATGGCAGAGGTCCACCTGGCAGAGCAAGGGTGGTCATGATGACTCTGTAGAGAACGCCAGTGAGATTGAGTCACTGCAATCCTCTGTCCAATTTAAACTTGAAACATGTTTTTTCTACTCCACTATTTATGTGTGTATTAAGATAAAAAGGGATCAAGAGGAGTCATCACGTCTAATGGACAATTCAAGGGAATTTACCAGGGGAAGATGCTTTCCTCAATTAGTGATGACAACTTGCTCTTATGTTGAATGTCTCTTTGAGATGAGTTTGGGATGCTCTTGAAGAGGTTTTTCCTCATATATACAGCATATATATAAAAACATTTTGATACAGCTGTATTTGAAGGTCCTCATCCTTCTCCTTTGCTTAAGAGGACACAAAAACAGAGGCATGACTAATGAGCAGTGTGCGTGTATTCATGTGCAAACTGTCAAGGTGTAGTGTTCTGACAGCATTGAGCAGTGATCCATGTAGTGTGGTATGATAACCATCTATGAACTCTCATTGTTACAAGACCAAGACATGCTCTACATCTTGTAACACATGGCCTCAATACATTTACACAGCCCGGCATGACCTCTGACAAGTCAATTGTTCAAAATGTTGCACTTCACTGCCCCAGTGAGAAAGATTCAATGGCACCCTATTCCCTACCCAGTACCCTTCTTTTGACCTATGCGCCCTGGTTAAAAGTAGTGCACTAATATATAAGTAATGAATAGGGTGTCATTTGGGACGTACCCATCGTGAAGACAAGAGCACTGGCAGTCGATGTCTCTCTGCTAAGTTCACTATGAAGAATGTGACACAGTGGGAATGGAAAGATATGTGGTCAAAGTAACTTGTGTCAAGTGATTTTATGTCCTAGAAATGTCCTAGAATTTTATGTCCCAGAAATGTTTTTCTAATAAACCATTTTCAACAATGTGGAGATTGTATTCTCTCTTAAAACCAGAGTGCAAAGTGAAGCTTTGAAAACACTACTGCAGCTTGATATCTGAAATTGAAGATATTGACATTAAAAGAGGTTAAAATGTTACCGATAGGCTCCCTTTAAGATTAAACACATTCATTGTTCAACAACCACACAATGAAAATGGCTTTTGCATCTCATTGCTTGCTGCACAGATTTCTAATATGACTCCAGTCTGGGGCAGCAGGTAGCCTAGTGGTTAGAGCATCGGGCCAGTAACTGAAATAGTAGCTGTATTGAATCCAGAGCCAACAAGGCAAAAATGTGTCATTCTGAACAAGGCAGTTAACCCATGCTTAACAATTACAGTGTTCAAAAGTCATATTAATAGATAGATTATTAGAAATAATGTTTTGTTACATTTAACTGCCGAAAATGCTGTTATCAAGGTAATTTCCTTTAGTAGGTGACATCAGAGGTCAGGATGTGGGAGAAGTCAGAGCTCAGGATGACAGACTAGTTTCCCACAAGTAATTACGAGCTGGAGGGACGTTCAAGTGGATTTTTCCCAGTCGTGTGTGCTAAATACCACCTTCCCACTTGGTTATGAACGCAGCATTAGTTGTCTTCATTGAGCTGCTGAGATGAAACGCTGAACATCATACCAAAGTAAAGGAACTATCACCATCTAGTGGCAAGGAAATAACAGTACACCTGAGTTGTCACCATCTCTGAATGTGCAACACTGTTCCACAAATTCATTGACAAAAATCAAGTGGAGACACTTCTTGTTTTTAGCTGATAGGAGTGGAACCCAGTGTCATCGTCTGTTGAAACAGCCCAACTGTGACAAGGATCGACGAGTCGTGCATTCTGCGATGCCGTTCTGCACACCACTGTTGTACTATGCCGTTATTTGCCTGTTTGTGGCCCACCTCTTAGTAGGCAAAATTCTTGCCATTCTCCTTCGACTTGTCATCAACGAGCTGTTTTCACCCACAGTACTACCGCTGACGGATGTTTTTTGTTGGTCGCACCTATCTCTGTTAACCCTAGACCAGAGGCATTCGACTCTTACCCTACGAGGTCTGGAGCCTGCTGGTTTTCTGTTCAACCTGCTAATTAATTGTACCCACCTGGTGGCCGAGGTCTAAATCAGTTCCCGACTAGAATGAAAAAATGTAGTGGAACTGGCTTCGAGGTCCAGAGTTTAGCTTGAGGGACCTAGACACTGTCGTGCGTAAAAATCCCAGGAGGCCAGCAGTTTCTGAGAACTGGCACCGAAAATCATGCAATGCTCAAAGTCGCTTAGGCCACTCGTTTTGCCCATTCTAACGTTCAATAGTACAGTAACTGAATGCCTGTTTTATATAGCAAGCCAAGACCACTTTCTGTCCGAGCTAACTATTTTCGTGAATGGTTGTGTACCTAATAAACTGGCCACTGAGTGTATATTGCGTAAAAAAGACATGTCTCTCTTGACACATGTTAAGTATGGTCCCGCTCCGTGCCTGCATGGCATTTATATCTGCAATACTGAGCTGGCCTGACAAGATTCCTTACTGTACTGTACATGTCAGAGGCATATCTGCCCGAATATATTTCAAGCGGAATGTTGTCATTGTGGATTGTGCCTTACTGATCACCGCCCAGGTGTTGACACTTTCTCCGTGCACAAACAATAGCCTTGAAAGGTATCGCTTTCTCCATGTACAAACAAAGCCAATCAAACCACCTTAGTTTAACAACAACAGAAATGTACCTGCACGTGCGAGGGTTATACATTTCCCTCAAAATGTGTGTTCTCAGTGGAATGAATGATGAGTTGATCGATTGTGAAGCTGTTTAGCTAGCTAGCTAAATTGCTATTTTAGATATTAGTTGTCAGTAGCTAAATTGTCATTGCAGTTAATGAATTGAACTTAATTCATTTGGCTACATCTCATTACTTTCATATCTCTAAACCATATTAAATAATCGTCATCATATCAAAACCTTGCAGGTTGCAATTGTTCTAGTTACGTTTTTAAAATACTTTGATTGACTGAAGGGACATGAACGGGTTAACATTCCCATTCAAGAAGAACGGTTCAGCACGAGACGCCCCTGTGTGCATATCGTGGGCTTGCGCAGTCTGGTTTAAACAGTACACACACAGTTGTTGCTTTTTCTTCAGAGCCATTTTTTTTGCACAAAAAATGTTTGGAGAAACGTTTAAAAATTTTACAATACATTTCAACGCCAATAACCCGAGAGTGACTTTCTCGAGTGGTGACTTTATGGCAGGTCAGATTTCCTTTGATCTTTCGAAAGAAACAAAGCTCAGTTCTATAACATTAACATTAAATGGAAAAGCAAAGGTACAGTGGACAACACAAGGAGGAGGTGGTGGAAGAAGAGGACGACGCAGAAGGCAACGACGAGTCCACTCGGCAAGGCTGGAATTCTTCAACTTCTCTCAAATCGTAATGCAAGAAAATAACGGTAGTTATGTTATTACTTAGCTAGCTACACAGTTAGTTATTTACAAAGATGCATCATAATCTGAATTCTGATACACCGGTGTATTTAAAAGGTGTGTGTGCGCGTCTGTGTATCACATTGGAGTTATAATCATAGCTAGCTAGTCAGCTAGCTGTTGTGTTGTGTTTAAATGAACTGTTTTGTTTTCAATCTTCAGCGGTCCCTAACACCACACTTCAACCAGGAACCCATGTGTACCCATTCACATGCCAAATCCCACAAGGGTGTGTATGACGTCTTATTACTGTGTGTGTATGTTTTATTCACTGTTGTATATTCAAGGTCTGACCATTATTGTTAAACTTATTTTCATTCATTCAGAAACTTCCCCTCCTCTTTCCATGGGGTGCATGGCAGTATAATTTACTCAATGAAGGTGGAGATACACAGGCCATGGCATCTAGCCAAGGAATTTGTGACTGAGTTCAACTTTGCCAGCCACATAGATGCCAACCAACCACATCTTCTGGTAAGGGCATGTCCTCCCATTGTCTATCTGAACCTACCTGGGCATTACGCCAACCTTGAATGTCAATGAGTTAAATGTCATCCTATTATAATTGCCTTATGTAGGTTATCCAACTGATTCCCTTTTGATATAGGCCTATGACATATTAGATTGGTTTGAGTTGAAGAAAGAATTTCAGCATTTGTCACAGCCATACAAAGTATAGCCTGACCCCAGATCTGTGTGTTGTTCCAGGCTCCTCTGGCAGGCAGCAACACTAAGACCCTGTGCTGCCTCTGGTGTGCCTCAGGTCCCATCTCAATGACTGTCTGCACTGAGAGGAAAGGCTTTGTCCCAGGTAAGTAAGCCTTGTCCAAGCCCGAAAGGCTCCTGCCCTTTGGACCAAACTCCTGTTTCTGTAGCGTTAGGCAAGTTAATGTACACGTACACAGGAAGCTAGTACTGGAACAATAAAAAACACTTCCTTAGAGGGGCTCCAGCCCTGACATTGTTGTATTTTTATAAACTTCAACCATCCTGAGTTCACATTCTACGTGCACGATGTGAAACGAACTGGGAATGCAGCAGTAAATTCTTGTTCACAAGGCTAGTATTTTACAAAACAAGACCAATATGTTAGCCAGCAGACTGTGGTATGCACCCAGATTTGGTCTAAGAAGTGGGTCTGTCTTTGTGAACAAGGGAATAATTGTGTCAGAATGTTAGCTAGAAATGCTGTGTGTGCGTGCCTGAGTTTTCCAGCGCATGACTGGTGAACAAATTACTCGTCTATTATTGTCAAATAAATGGAGACTCAATAGAAATTCCTGTTCACTTGTCAAGTCTTCCAAGATAGTTGTGTTTACACACTCCAATAAACAGACACATCTCACCTTTGAATCCCCTTTTTTTTCTATAGGAGAGATGGTGAAAATAATCTGTGAGCTTAGTAACGGCTCCTCTCGGACAGTGACTCCGCATGCGACCCTTATCCAGAAGCAGATGTTTTACACCCATAACAAGTGCAACAGGAGGTTGCAGATGAAAAACCTGGCCTCAGTGGATGGTCAGCCTGTCAACCCCAGTAGCTCTGAGGTCTACAGCGATATGATGCTTCCCATCCCTCTCAACACGACTCTCACTATCTCCAACTGTCCTATACTGGAGCTGGATTACACTGTGGATGTAGGTATCCATCTGGAAATGATGCAGCTTTTACTACCAATCCCAAATCGACCCCTATCCCCTAAGCACTCCTGGAGATCTGGGCCTGCATTCACAAAGCGTCTCAGAGTAGGAGGGCTGATCTAGGATCAGGTCCCCCCCTGTCCATGTAATGTTATTCATGATCTTAAATGCAACACTGATCCTACATCAGCACTCCTACTCTAGAGACTTGTTGTGAATATGAGGCTGAGAGGTATAAGCAATATGGAAATCACCCCTACTTGTCCTCTCGATAGCCCAGGTGTAAGCAATATGGCAAAAGATTGCATCTGTATAACCTGCACAGATCTCCTCAAAATCATAGGTTAAATAGGTGATTGGACTGGCCAAATGCCTATCCTTCTGTTCTGATGTTGTCTTTTCTTCCTGTTCTTCTTCTCTCCTGCAGGTGAGTCTACGTATCAGAGGTTCCACGGACCTCAAGGTGCTGTTCCCCATTGTGCTGTGTAATATTCCTGTTTACGCTCCCCAGCCTCCACCTCCATATCAGTAGCAATAGTACTAGGATCACATTGCCCCTAGACTCCAATCTAAGGTCAGTGTTTTTCTACCTAGTGGTTAAGGTTAGGATTTAGGCAGGGTAAGCAGCACTTAGATACAAATGTCTCTAATATGTACCTAGTCATATTAGAGACATGCATAGTGTCTCACAACTGGGAATGGGAATATGAGGGTTACTAGGAACCATTCTTCTGGTGAGCTGGTTTTTGTGTCACTGATTATTTGGACAAATCACGATTTTGCCGGGTTGGTGTAAACCTGGCATCTTTAGAATTTTGGAAAGGGGGGGGGGGTAATTTAGGCCCACAGATGGCTAAAAGGATTTCAGAGGAGGGCATATGGACTTCGCCGCTCACATTAGGCCAAACATCTCAACAAGCCCCCACCATGTCTAGTAGCTGGCCAGATGCCGGCATTCACTCTAGCTTTGGTTCTGGATTCTGAGATTAGACACTGCCAAACCCCTTTTAAGATGGGGTTTCCAATTCTACAATTTATACATGTTTATCACCATAGGAATTGTTAGAGCAAGTTTTGTCATCGACCACCATGTCAAATCCTTCCTTCATATATTGTCTCTTACCAATACCTATGTAAGTCTTGTGCTGTTTCTGCTCACTATTGCCATAAATGTTCAGAATTCATTACTTTAAAAAAAAAAAACTGACATTTCAGAGCCTAATTCACCTCCATCTAGGTCATGAGATGAGGAACTATTGGGCAATGCTATTGCTTTGAGGGCTAACTCAATACTACAGCTGATAAGGAAGAAGGCTTGATAGACAACTAAACTTGCTCTAACACATCTTACAACATAACAAATTGTAGGATTTATGTTAAATGCCTCTTAAAAAGGTTGATTTGCAATAGTTCTCAGGGTTGTACCAAATACGGTACCAGATTTTCTAATATTTTCTGCATCAACTTTTAAAAGGTGTTTGTTCTGTTAATATTTCTGTTACATGTTTTTATAGCCATGCAGTTTTATTTACAGTTGTATGTATGTATGTCTGTATGTGTGTGTATATATATATATATACACATACATACATACATACATATACAACTGTAAATAAAACTGCATATATTTCATACTACTTACATGTAATGATGCCTTGCCATCCTCCAGTGTTTGAGGTGACAGACGGACAGTGCTTTAAATATCTAATGGTGCAGTCGTCGCTCATCTCTTGCCAGGTCATGTTGCTTAGCATTTCTTTCAAGGTGCTTGAGTGATTGTTAACATAAGATAATTGGGCTTTGTGACTGTGTTTACTCATGTTTGATCAATCGCTTCGTGGTGTCTGTCTGCCTCACCCTACTTGTCTTTTTTATCATGGTTAATTTAAGGATTCGATTTGTTATTCATGGTCAACATTGTTTTGCCCCATTCGTTTGGAAAATAGAATGTTCAGGATGCTTGTGATTCAATCACTAATTCATTTGTATGTCCATTTTAAAATTACACTGTTCACTCTTGCTGTGGTCTGAATAACAAAACCATGTTTTTACACTCCTAGTTGTATGAGCGTAATCCAACAGAAAGTCTGAAACATTTGACATTTATATGGTTGAGCTTACTATATGAAGAACCACTCAAATTCACGCACAATAATATATTTTTCATATGAATTGTATTGATGTGTGTTTGTGTAAATTATATATTGTATTTATGTTGATGTTCTAACTGTTTTTATGTCTGTTTTAACACTCCCAATTTCATCCATTGAGGACATCTACTCATTTTAAACTCTTTCAAACTCCCTTGAAGAGTTCAGTACTGCCGTTAAAAGATGTGCACAACCCATTGTTTTGAAGATGTATTGGTGGTAAATTCATTGTGTTGTATTGAACGTGGACATTTTTTTTTCATTTGATTTCAAATGTCAAAACTGTCCTTGTTTGTGACGTAGTCCTTGCTATTGAGTTCCCTTGAACCTTCTTAATGAAGACAGGGAAGTACACATCTCTAGACTCTTTATGTATTGCCAAAAATGTATCATTTGTAATATCACAATAGAAACAGACAGTATTCTGATAAAAACATGTTGAATTGTCTCTGTGTGTATGTGTACATATATACATACATACATACTTACATACATACATGTTTTAACCACAATACCTTTTAACAATGTACTGTATATTTTGTTGTGTTTGTCAAACTGAGTATCAAGGTAGCACTTTAGGAAAGCCCACTGATAAACTCTTAAATTAATCTTCACAGATTGGCCACCTGTAGAATTGAACATTTTGTAAGTACTGTTTGACTGATACTACTTATATGCCATGAATGTTATTGACCTGTAATAAACACATTAACTTCCATTTGACCATTTAAAAAACATTTGAACATGATTTCAGAGGGGTTGGGTTAAATGTGGAAGACACATTTCAGTTGAATGCATTCACTGTACAACTGACTAGGTATCCCCTTTTCCTTTCCCATTCTTGTGTTTCCATATCCATCAGTGTTTGTGACAATACTATACCCACGGTGTACAACAATGAAATGTTGGTTAAATATTTGTTTCATATTTTATATACCTGCATTTGTTCTGGGTATGAATTTCCTTTCCTTAGTTTTTATTCCCAACGAGGGCAATATGGGTCAGAGTATTTTCACATACACTGAGTGTACAAAACATTAGTTGAGTTGCACCATCTTTTGCCCTCGAACAGCCTCAATTCGTCCGGGGCATGGACTGTACAAGGTGTCAAGCGTTCCCGAAGGGATGCTGACCCATGTTGAGTCCAATGCTTTCCACCATTGTGTCAAGTTGGCTGGATGTCCTTTGGGTGGTGGACCATTCTTGATACACACACAGGATACTGTTGAGCATGGAAAAACCCAGCAGCGTTGCCGTTCTTTACACACTTAAACTGGTGTGCCTGGCATATATTACCATACCCTGTTCAATGGCACTTAAATCTTTTGACCTGCCCACTCACCCTCTGAATTGCACATATACACAATCTGTCTCAATTGTCCCAAGGCTTAAATCTACTTCAATGAGTGTAGATGAAGGGGAGAAGACAGGTTCAATTATTTTTAACAGGTGACATCAATAAGGGATTGTCGTGTCTTTGTCTATGCCGGATTAAGTGATATGACATGCTATTCTATAAAATAATACCTGATTGAGCTAATCATGTAAATGTAATTAACTAGAGAGTCGGGCACCACAAAATAATATTTATAGAGCTGTTATCTTCCGAATAAACTTTTTTTTTTGTTTTTTTGTTGAATTTTACCCCTTTTTCTCCCCAATTTCGTGGTATCCAATTGTTTTTAGTAGCTACTATCTTGTCTCATCGCTACAACTCCCGTACGGGCTCGGGAGAGACGAAGGTTGAAAGTCATGTGTCCTCCGATACACAACCCAACCAAGCCGCACTGCTTCTTAACACAGCGCGCATCCAACCCGGAAGCCAGCCGCACCAATGTGTCGGAGGAAACACCGTGCACCTGGCAACCTTGGTTAGCGCACACTGCGCCCGGCCCGCCACAGGAGTCGCTGGTGCGTGATGAGACAAGGATATCCCTACCGGCCAAGCCCTCCCTAACCCGGACGACGCTAGGCCAATTGTGCGTCACCCCACGGACCTCCCATGCGCGGCAGAGCCTGGGCGCGAACCCAGAGTCTCTAATCTCTAAATGTAATTAACTAGAGAGTTGGGCACCACAAAATAATATTTATAGAGCTGTTATCTTCCGAATAAACTCTTAAAGACCTAGTAATATTTTACATCAATAGCAGTCAATATCAATCGTCACCTTAATTCAGTCTCATCTGAAAGTTGTAAATTCGAACCCTGGCTAACAATTTGAATCAGCAATACAAAATTTGGTTTAATTATTTATTTACTAAATACCTAACTAATCACACAGAATTACACATACACACAATTAAATCATAGCTTGATTACAAATTACATCAAAGGAAAACGTCCCTAGCGGGCGGAACAGATATGACAGCTTGTTACACAAAGGAAAAGGGCTGGGTTTGAGTGAAAGAGCGGGAAGACTGAGGGACACAGGGAGAAGCTGTGCTATCGTAAATACAGTATCTGATGCATTCTAAATTACCGCCCATTTGGAAAAGGAAAATGCAATAAATATTTACTCTGAGCTGCGCTTCGGTAGGTTGGTGGTAAATGGAAGGCCGTGTTGCCAAACCGAGTCCTTTGAAGAATGTCTCTGGTTGTCAATTGGATACGTTGTAGTAATGTCGTTGGGTGATAGACGGGATACTCTGTCTGTTCCTTCCTAACCCTCGTTGCATCTGCTGTTAATAACACAACGGCTAGGAGGTATCACTTCTGTAGTGAATAAGAGTTCAAAGTTCATACCATTCGCAACCAAAGCTCACGCTGATGTTAGCTTCATTCTGTAGTTATTATCTGAACCATTCTGACATCGGACAGTCGTCCTACATCCTCGGAACAGGAAGTTATATTGTCGTCAAGGGCTTATATAGGAAGGGAGAGGAGGGCGTGTTTGAAAAGTTTTATAGCCCATGTCCCTTCACAGGGGCAGGCCACTGATTGAGCAGCCCTATCTTATGAAAACCCAAATCTCACATTTTAGAAGCTAAAATCACATTTCATCCCATCACAAATAATTTCATATTCAAACATTTAAATTGAACAACAATTCCATGTGAATCCGATAACTCTGATGTGTAGACTTTCCACTGTAGAGTTTGTCATCTTATCATTGATAGGAATGTCTCAGATGACAACCGAACTGACATCATATTCATTAAGTACCACCGCATATGTTCAATTGTTCGGATTACCAGAATATAGTTGATTTCTCCCCACCTTCTGATGTTCCCAGAATCTCTATGTTAACCAAGGGTTTTGCAAATGTAACCTCAGTATGGTAGAGAGAGGAAAAAGGGGGGGAAGAGGTATCTATGACTGTCATAAACCTACCCCCCAGGCCAACGTCATGACAGGATCATACCTTTCATCTAGAATCACCTGGTCAGTCTGTCATGGAAATAGCAGGTGTTCCTAATGTTTTATACACTTCTACAACCAATCTCAGTCCTCTTTAAAGTGAACTCTAAAAAAGGAAAATAACTCTGTTCTTTTAGTATTCACACTGCCTTTGAGGACCAGTTAACTTCACCCATTTTGTGGTCCTCTTTGCATTCACATTGCTATGTTTAGAAAGGAACCAAGATCTTTTTCCAAAATTCACTGAATGCACTGGGTTTTTCCAAAGTGCAGGACAAGCCATTCCATCAGTTTGTCATCAGACAGCTAGATAGACCTACTTACATTTTGGAAGCTAATACATTCCATTTAGTTAAAAGATTAGGCATACTAATTGTAATCAAAAGATACTATTAACATGTAGATATTATTGGTAACAAATAGCAGAATAATAACTGCAGATTAAATAATGTTGTAATGATAAATTGTACACCCAAGGTAGGCTACTGCCCCTTTAAGACCTAGAATAGATTTTGTACCCTATGTTATGATTCTCACCAAATACACTGCTCAAAAAAATAAAGGGAACACTAAAATAACACATCCTAGATCTGAATGAATGAAATATTCTTATTAAATACTTTTTTCTTTACATAGTTGAATGTGCTGACAACAAAATCACACAAAAATTATCAATGGAAATCAAATTTATCAACCCATGGAGGTCTGGATTTGGAGAACAACACTACAGAATGATCCAACTTTGATGTAATGTCCTTAAAACAAGTCAAAATAGTAGTGTGTATGACCTCCCTACAACCCCTGGGCATGTTCCTGATGAGGTGGCGGATGGTCTCCTGAGGGATCTCCTCCCAGACCTGGACTAAAGCATCCGCCAACTCCTGGACAGTCTGTGGTGCAACGTGGCGTTGGTGGATGGAGCGAGACATGATGTCCCAGATGTGCTCAATTGGATTCAGGTCTGGGGAACGGGCGGGCCAGTCCATAGCATCAATGCCTTCCTCTTGCAGGAACTGCTGACACACTCCAGCCACATGAGGTCTAGCATTGTCTTGCATTAGGAGGAACCCAGGGCCAACCGCACCAGCATATGGTCTCACAAGAGGTCTGAGTATCTCATCTTGGTACCTAATGGCAGTCAGGCGACCTCTGGCGAGCACATGGAGGGGTGTGCGGCCCCCCAAAGAAATGCCACCCCACACCATGACTGACCCACCGCCAAACCGGTCATGCTGGAGGATGTTGCAGGCAGCAGAGCGTTCTCCACGGCGTCTCCAGACTCTGTCACGTCTGTCACATGTGCTCAGTGTGAACCTGCATGGATGGTGGTGTATTGTATTTGTTGTGGTAAATGGATGGTGGTGTATCGTATTGTTGTGGTAAATGGATGGTGGTGTATTGTATTTGTTGTGGTAAATGGATGGTGGTGTATTGTATTTGTTGTGGTAAATGGATGGTGGTGTATTGTATTTATTGTTATTTATTTAAACTCCATTGCTTCAACCTTCCTTAATTGAAGTAGTGCCTAAATGTAATGCCGTACAGTATATGCGACAAGAATACTATATCAAATAAGGGTAGTACAGATAGTATTTGTACAATGTGGGGTGACAGGTAGCCTAGTGGTTAGAGTGTTGGGCCAGTACCAGAAAGGTTGCTAGATCGAATCCCCAAGCTGACAAGGTAAAAATCTGTCGTTCTGCCCCTGAACAAGGCAGTTAACTGTTCCTAAGAATTTGTTCTTAACTGACTTGCCTAGTTAAAGGTTAAATAAATGAATGTGCGTATATAGTGCATTGGAAAAGCCAATTGTATCAGCTACATTAGGCTTTCCCCTTGTACTATGATAGGACTATTACGAAGTATTAAAACCCAATTTGGATAGTCCCAAGGAGATGGTTTGTAGATGTTCACATTAACTGTCAACGTTTCAACTAACTACCCACTTGCCCTAAACCTAACCTTAACCTTAGCAAGCAGTTGCTTATCAACAGATTTGTTGATAGTATGACCATCTAAATAAAGTGTGATCTAAGTATTCTCCCAAAATCATATGATGGCCTATAAATGAGAAATTGCTCAAGGCCATAAGGATTTCAATCTCTGTCCAATCTCAAGTGTGTATTCATTTGGGTCCTACAGTAGAAAGCCTACTCTTCAAATATTCTAAGGACATTTAATGGAGAATTTCCATGACTCAACTGTAGCATCATGTTGCCTCTTCCTTCTGCATGTTACAACCAGTAGGTCTATCCTGAGCCCAAACAGTGGTTTCCAATCCATTTAATTGTGGAGTGGAGGTATGTTTTTTTATCACAGCTAGATTATAAATCAGGAGCGAGAGATCATCAGGCTAATAATCTCGGTCTTGTGACCAAATATAATAGATCACTCACATGTGACTCAGGTCAGGTGACCGTTCACCATGGCAACTTAACTGGTTAAACCAGAACCTCATCCCCACATGATTCATGACTACAGTCTATGTACAGTAGGATTACAGTAGGTGTGTTATTCCTCTCAAAGAGTAAGTATTACACCAGATAGCATATACAGTAGCCTTTAAGAGCATCTGGTATACAGAGTAGCCTACAATTACGCATTGGCTTGGCAGCACAGTCTTGTGTTATCCAGAGTTCTCAGTGTCATACAAGGCAATACATGAGTCAAATACCTTTTTGAAGGGAGATACAGTCTTTATTGTTACAAGCCGAGGGTAAAGCGTGTGTGTGTGTGAACATTACTGAACCTGGACAGCATGAGTATCTCACCCCTTTCCTTTTCAGATTCCTAAAAAGTAAGTTATATTCACTCACTGTAATACACTTTGGATGACAGTTAAATTATATTATAATATCCCTTCTATTGAAAAAAAGTAAACATTTTCTCTAAGTAGCCTACATAATATCCTGAAATGCACTTTTCACCTCCTGAAATGCACTTTTCATGTCATCAGGGACATGCCGTCATCAGCAGATCTAAGCGTTGAAAGCCCAATCTTCTTTCAACAATGTCTCAAAACGGGCTGCACCCACTCCACACCTGTTGTCGCCTTAGGATGACACCATAGAGAAGAAACTGAGTTTTGGATTGAAGGAGATGATTCAGGAGAGTGAAAAAGAGGTGGAAAAGGGAAGGAGGAAATGGAAAAGAAAAAGGAGGAGAGAGAAAGGAAGTACATGGAGAAGATGAGAGAGTGAGAAGGATAATGGAAGGCGGGGAGTAGAGAACAAAGGAAGAGAAAGAAGTATATGGAGAAGAGGATGAAGAAGGAAATGGAGCAGAGCAGATGAGAGAGTGAGAAGGATAATGGAAGGCAGGGAGTAGAGAACAAAGGAAGAGAAAGAAGTACATGGAGAAGAGGGTGAAGAAGGAAATGGAGCAGATGAGAGAGTGAGAAGGATAATGGAAGGCGGGGAGTAGAGAACAAAGGAAGAGAAGGAAGTATATGAGGAGGCATTAATGGAGCTGGAGAACGACCAAAAAAGACTGGAAAGTGTAATACAGAATCTGGGGGATGTGATGGACAGCGTAGCGATGGCAAGCGATTCCCCCAGAAAGAGCAAAGAGAGAGCAGGAGGACGATAAAATAAATGCAGGATGAGAGGAGGGAGTTGAAGACTTTTCAAGAAAAAGTGCAAGAAAACAGGATGGAAAATACAGGTACAGACACTTCACATAACGAGAATTTGAGTGAACTAACTTCTGTAATTACCCCAACGGTAGTCTATAAGAGAATGATATTGACACCCTTGTTTGTGTACTGCACAACACCAGCGTCATATGAATAGAATACTATACAAGTACCTACAGTT
This sequence comes from Oncorhynchus tshawytscha, assembly GCF_018296145.1. Lineage (NCBI taxonomy): Eukaryota > Metazoa > Chordata > Actinopteri > Salmoniformes > Salmonidae > Oncorhynchus > Oncorhynchus tshawytscha. The sequence continues at coordinate 24,786,717 of NC_056440.1, read as the reverse complement.
GAAATGGAAAGTTTACGTACACTTAGGTTAGTCATTTAAACTTGTTTTTCAACCACTCCACAAATTTCTTGTTAACAAACTGTAGTTTTGGTAAGTCGGTTAGGACATCTACTTTGTGCATGACACAACTAATTTTTCCAACAATTGTTTAGACAGATTGTCACTTATAATTCACTGTATCACAATTCCAGTGGGTCAGAAGTTTACATACACTAAGTTGACTGTGCCTTTAAACAGCTTGGAAAATTCCAGAAAACTATGTCATGGCTTTAGAAGCTTCTGATAGGCTAATTGAAATCATTTGAGTCCGTTGGAGATGTACCTGTGGATGTATTTCAAGGCCTACCTTCAAACTCAGTACCTCTTTGCTTGACATCATGGGAAAATCAAAAGAAATCAGCCAAATTGTAGACCTCCACGAGTCTGGTTCATCCGTGTGAACAATTTCCAAATGCCTGAAGGTACCACGATCATCTGTACAAACAAGAAAACGCAAGTATAAACACCATGGGACCACACAGCCATCATACCGCTAAGGAAGGAGACGTGTTCTGTCTCCTAGAGATGAACGTACTTTGGTGCGAAAAGTGCAAATCAATCCCAGAACAACAACAAAGGACCTTGTGAAGATGCTGGAGGAAACAGGTACAAAAGTATCTATATCCACAGTAAAACGAGCCCTATATCGACATAACCTGAATGTCCGCTCAGCAAGGAAGAAGCCACTGCTCCAAAACCGCCATAAAAAAGCCAGACGACGGTGTTGCAACTGTACATGGGGACAAGGATCGTACTTTTGTCCTCTGATCTGATGAAACAAAAATATAACTGTCTGGCCATAATGACCATCTGGAGGAAAAGGGGGAGGCTTGCAAGCCGAAGAACACCATCCCGACCGTGAAGCACGGGGGTGGCAGCATCATGTTGTGGGGGTGCTTTGCTGCAGGAGGGACTGGTGCAATTCACAAAATAGATGGCATTGAGGCAGGAAAATGATGTGGATATATTGAAGCAGCATCTCAAGACATCAGTCAGGAAGTTAAAGCTTGGTCGCAAATGGGTCTTCCAAATAGACAATAACCCCAAGCATACTTCCAAAGTTGTGGCAAAATGGCTTAAGGACAACAAAGTCAAGGTATTAGAGTGGCCATCACAAAGCCCTGACCTCAATCCTATAGAAAATTTGTGGGCAGAACTGAAAAAGTGTGTGCGAGCAAGGAGGCCTACAAACCTGACTCAGTTACATCAGCTCTGTCAGGAGGAATGGGCTAAAATTCACCCAACTTATTGTGGGAAGCTTGTGGAAGGCTACCCGAAACGTTTGACTCAAGTTAAACAATTTAAAGGCAATAATACCAAATACAAATTGACTGTATGTAAACTTATGATCCACTGGGAATGTGATGAAAGACATAAAACCTTAAATAAATCATTCTCCACTATTATTCTGACATTTCACATTCTTAAAATAAAGTGGTGATCCTAAGACAGGGAATTTTTACTAGGATTAAACGTCAGAAATTGTGAAAAACTGAGTTTAAATGTATTTGGCTAAGGTGTATGTAAACTTCTGACTTCAACTGTATATGGCCACCGCAGATGTCATTCACTAACTAACATTAGCTTGTATTCATAGCCAGAGCCACTATTCAGTTGCGAATGAATGGTAGCATGGTCTTGTCTGAATGCAGCAACCACATCATGATGCTGTAACTATAAAACTGTTTCTTTCACTTTCAGATTTCCAGATAGATTTCCTGACCTCATCAAAGGGGAGTAGGATGGAGGAGTGCATGCACACACACACACACACACACACAAGCTAGTACTTTTCTAAAATGTCTTAGTGAAAAACTCAAATTCAAATAAAGTCATGCAATGGCAAAGCGGTTGTGTTTTGGTCCTTAGTGTAATGCCACCTTAGCTTTAGAGGTTATAGTAAGGTAAGAAACACAGCAAATTCCTCTAGGTATTTGAAATTATATCCATTTAATTTTGATATTATGGAATCTGGTTGGTTTCAATCCATATCGCAGAAGTATCACAGAAGATCTGCATTATAGCTTGATTGAAATTTAAAGGCAATTGTTACGGTAAACTCTGCATATGACGGCTCAATTGGAAATGACCTTTACATTTTAACGCGGCTCTTCTGGGATACGGATTGAATCCAGTCCTTAAACAGCATATGCTGAGGAGAGGAGAGGCCTTCCGCACCTTACAGTACATATGTTATGCAGCACTTACTGTAGGCAAAAGCAAGAGTCAAAACAGTCAATCTACCGTTACTGACAACACAGATTCAAAGGCATTGGGCGCTAAAAGCTAAATAACAATGCATTTCATTTACTATTCCACTGATGCAAAATAAAGCAATGTTTTCTTGTTGTTAGGGCAGACATTTGTGCAGACTCAGACTGTTCTCATATTATTACACTGTACAATCAAGACCCTGAAAACCTAGAAGAGATGATGGATTCAAAAATATATAATACATTGTAATGGTTTCAAAATGGTTGTTTTTGTAAATGAATAGGCACATCTGCAAGGCAACAATAAAGAAACAATTTAAAATACTAAAACAACCCCCAAAATGGCACCAAATATAACAGAATGTCAATGATTTAGAATTTTAAAACCATTGACAACAAAGGCCTCTGAAATGATTGGAACATGTGTGGATGGAATGAGAATGTTCCCCCAGGGTTCCATCTCAGAACGTGGCTGATCTATCTGGAACACAAACATCTGTGGTAGGAATCTGGGTTATGGTTGAGTCAGAATGAGCTGTAATGAACCCAATGCGACCTCTTGCATCCACCCAATCCCTACAGTACTTTAATGTTAACACTGTAGCGCATTGGCTTACTATTTAGTACATAACACTGCACAGTATAACAGCAACGGTCTCAAACACAAAGACGCATTAGTCAACATTCAACGTTCAATAAATACATCGATAAAGACTCTGATCAATATATTATGAATCAGTATATTATTTACATTTTTTTTCTTCTCTTGGTCAGAATATATTACTCTATGCATACTTCTCACTTGAGGAAAACGCTGTTAGCCAGCCCAAAAGGGTGAGTTGTGTTACAGTAGAATAGTAACAATAATTAGGTTTGTCACAATTTGGCAGCTTGCTACTGGAGGGCTTGGCATCTGGAACAGAGTAAGACAAACTCTGCAATTAAACATTTATTATTCTAATCATAAGTATTATCAAAAATATGTCGTATCACACTTAAAATAATTGCATTAAAGGCTTGGTCATAAATGATCAAAAGGAAAACCTTTTTCATTGGGTGATATAAGTTTCAACTCATGTAGCTGTAACTGTTACTGTAGCTAGACCCTCAGGCCAAGGCAGAACCACTATGCTTTAACTCAGAATGACAGGGCACCCACTACAGAGTGGTAGTAGGCTCATTTGTCCGGTCCTGTCTGGCCCAGAGAGGTCAGAGGCTCCAGCTGCATCCCCTCACTCCGTCTTCCAGACCGTGTTGAGAACCTTGACCACCTCCTCATAGATGATGAAGACGATGGCCACATCCAGACACACACGGCCCAGCCGAGGAACCGTCCCCTTATAAAACCTAGAGAACATAGAACAAGGAGAGTAGAACATAGAATTGCATATAGAACACATGATCTCTGGAGTAGAACCTTGAGAATCCTTATGCTCCTGAAGGGTGTCATGAATAAAGTTTGATTGTGTAGAAGAGTATAGTGGTGCACTTACGCTCGTACACCCTCGTGTCTCATGATCTTGACGGCACAGTCCAATGTACTCTTATACTTATGAGCCTCCAGACCCTGAGAAAGAAACAAATAGGGTTATTCCCTTAGACAGAGGTAGAGTTAAGTCAAACATATATTTTTAACACATTCAATCCTTTCAGATCTAAACAAGTGCCTGTAGATGCTACCCTATGCTGTACCTGCATCCTGGTCTTGATGACGTCCAGTGGGGTGTTCCCGAACACACTGGCTGCTCCTGCAATGGCTCCAAACGTTCCCGTCACCACGGGGTTAACAGCCTTATTGGGGTTATCCCCTGGGAAAAGGAGACACAGACAGAATGCTGTTTAACACTCACCCAAGTGACATACTCTCTTTTGACGCTTGTCAAAGAGAGTACCTTTTTCCAATTGACCACTAGAGGTCAGCATTTTCTGTGTGGTGTAGACCTGTACTCAAGCTTCCTGATGATGATGGCTCAGGGTGCTTTTGACCAAAGCCCCATATAGGGAACAGGATATCATCTGCCACACAACTTTGAAGTCTCATACCTTTGTACCAGTTCCTGAGGGAAGTCATGACGTAGAATCGGATGGCTTGGTTGGAGCCCTGCTTCAGAACGGTGGCTGTCAGGCCTTGGTAGGTCCCCCTAATACCTTGGGGACAAAAGCAGACAGCAGCACTTAGCAGCAGTTATCATCACTGGATGTAGTAGCAGCATATGCATTACCCTCTTTAAACAGTGGATGTCAGTGTGAATCCACATGTAAGGCCCTTGTTGACCGCTCCAGTTTAGGGTGGTAGGACAAAGACTACCCTCCCTAAACCCGAACCTTACCATGGAGAAGTGACCGATGATCAGTGTCTATCAGTGTAACCTCCCCCTACACCTTTCTTACCTTGGGTTCTGATGATCTCCCTGACTCCATGGTAGAAGCCTCTGTATTTGGGGTTGGCTGAAGACTGGTCATGGATGAACTTAACCTTGAGAAAGAACACAGGGACAGTGTGATCGCCACACACACACATACTTTTATTAACGATCCCAAGCCTGCTCCAGGAAAATAGCATTATCACTTTTTCCCACTGTTCCTTATTATTTTATTATCAGTTTCTCAGAGCACTGAGAGCAGACAAGACAGCCTTGGGCTTTACTTCAGAGAATATCAGAGTACACTCCTTGAAGGATCAGGTCAACTCACCCTCACACAGCTGTTGGATTAGACAGTTAACAAATCTAGAGACTGATTTGGGATCAGCTCTTTCTACCCATCTCCATCTAAAACAGATAGCCTAGTGGTTAGAGTGTTGGGCCAGTAACCATGGGTCGCTAGTTCATATCCCCAAGCTGACAAGGTGAAAATATGTTGATGTGCCCTTGAGCAAGGCACTCAACCCACATTTCTCCAGGGTCACCGCTGATAATGCCAGACCCTGGCCGTGACCTCAATCTCTGAGGGTGTCTCAGGGAGAGTGGGATATGCAACAACAAAACATATCTCCAATTCACATGTGTGAAATAGGAAAAATATAAGCACCCACCAAATGATTATTAAATATTATTATCATCAGCTGAACAGCCAATCTGACCTCAGATCAGTGGGTAGGGGATATCAGTGACACTGAATCTGAGAGGAGAGGAGTGGAAGATAAAGACAAGAAAGAGGAGAGGGGGAGTGAGATGTGGGCATGGAGGAGAGAAAGAGATACAGGAAAAGAAAGGGAGGAGGATAGAGACAGGAGGAGGAGAGCGATAGGAAGAGGAGAGGGGTATAGAGGAGAGGAAGGGGAGAGAGACAGGAAGAGGAGAGGAGGAGGAGGAGAGCGATAGGAAGAGGAGGGGAAGGGGAGAGAGACTAGGAGGAGGAGAGCGATAGGAAAAGGAGAGAGGGGTATAGGGGAGAGATACGGGAAGAGGAGAGGAGGAGAGCGACAGGAAGGGGAGGAAGACAGGGAGAGGGGTATAGAGGAGAGGAAGGGGAGAGAGACAGGAAGAGGAGAGGAGGAGGAGGAGAGCGATAGGAAGAGGAGGGGAAGGGGAGAGAGACTAGGAGGAGGAGAGCGATAGGAAAAGGAGAGAGTGGTATAGGGGAGAGATACGGGAAGAGGAGAGGAGGAGAGCGACAGGAAGGGGAGGAAGACAGGGAGAGGGGTATAGAGGAGAGGAAGGGGAGAGAGACAGGAAGAGGAAGGGGTATAGAGGAGAGGAAGGGGAGAGAGAGACAGAAAGATGAGAGGGGGGTATATAGATGCTCTGTCTCAGACGCACCTTGACAGTCTCCATGGGGCAGACTATGAATACAGCCTCCATGACTCCAGCCCCCAGCCCACATAGCAGACCCCTGGTGCTGTTCAACTTCCCTGCCTCGTCACGGGCATGGTTACTGAGATACTCAAACACACCAAACCTGAGGGAGGGGAGGGGAGGAGAGCAGAGAGAGAAAAAACAAGAGAGACGGAGAGAGAACAGGTTAATATACAGTCCATTCCAGTCAGTTTGACCAGTTCAATCAATGTAGTTCTTCTGAGTTAGAGTCATCAATAACAAGCAGAGCTGCTGCTCAGGTTTGAGTGTGGTACAGTGATATCAGGAAGAGGAGTTTAACATTAGTCTCTCTCTAAGAATATCAGACTAGAACCTACATCTAAAATGTTTTAGAATCATATTAGAATCTCCCTCTAGCCTGCGCCCTCTTCAGCTGAGTGGCTGAGCTTGTTACCTTGGTGACAGTAAAACACAGAAACTGATACTGTATAACTGTGAAGATGAGGAAGGTCAGAGTTACTGATATCTCTGGATGAGCTACAGAAACAATGAAAAGTCTTCAAAGAGTTCTAACCCCACAGGACACCTTAGAGGAAGCCATTTTGGGTTTAATCAGTTAAACTACCGATGAGCAGAATTTCACACCAGTTTCCTCTCTGAACCCATAGTAAAGAACTGCTTAGTAATCACAGTCTTGCCTCAGTCCTATGGAAGTGGATACATAGATACACCTCAAGGCAAAAGGCAAATGACTTCCTTCGATGCCCAGGTGAAATGAAACAAACTGCTAGTGAACTCAATTTGTTTACAACCCAGCACAAGGCGCTTCCATGTTAAAAAATGTAGCAATAAAGTCTGATGCCTCAGCAAGCAACGGATGCCCAGCAACTGCAACCATGGAAGTGAGCCGAGAGTTCCGTTTCACCTCAGGAAGCAAGTGTGTGTGTGTGTGTGTGTGTGTGTGTGTAATCAGTTAGGAGATGCTGTTCCATAGAGTCCTTCACTGGGAAGGTTATTTATAGCAGGAATTGGATTGTGGTGATAGCAGGGACAAACTGAACATGGTGGAAGATAGGAGGAGAGGGGGAGGAGGAGAGGGGGAAGAAAGACACTTTGCCACTTAGTGTTGATTAACAGTATGTTTTCATGTAGCCTATTAAACAGTACACTCACAGAATGTGAACTACTGCAAGATCAGGTTGGTTTCACAAGGCTAGAGTTCTTGTGCCTCTGCCCTCTCACCCGAGAGTGTCTGGTCTGAGCGATGTCTTCATGTCTGTCTCAGACATTGATGATCTGTCTCTATCTCTGGGTTTGTTTTGCTGTTCTATTTCCTCATCTCTTCTCCCTCTACCCCTCCTTTTGCTCTCACTATCTTTCTTTCTCTTTTTTTTACCTCATATTTCTTTGTTCTTTCAAATTCAGCATATGTTTATCTGTCTCTATTCAAGACTCGTGTTTGTTTGTTTGAGTGACAGCCGCTTCATGACTCACATACTCTCTCTGCCGTGCAGGAACACACACACTCTGACTGGCAAACAGAAGGCAATGATACCACTACACCGTGAAAGGAGTTTCAAAACAGGTGTCTCTCATTTCCCTCTCTCTTTCTATTTCTCTCCCTCTCTCTTGGTCTCGCTCTTTCTCATACTCTCTCCCATCACCTTACTTGGACTACAAGGAAGTGGAAAAATACTTTTTTGAACTACACTTTAGATTAGCACATTAAAATGACTAAATGGACAAGAACTACCTCCTCTCTTTAGCCAATTCAAACAGAAGAGAATATTGTTACAACATGGTGGATGACAGCTGGGCCTTCACCCATAGTCCAGGATAAGTCAGAGGCACTTTGGTTGTCACAGAGACCATGGAGTCTCCTAAACCCATCAGGGCTCTATCTGCAAGGTCAGTCTCTCTACATTAAACCCCATCAGGGCTCTATCTGCAAGGTCAGTTGCTCTTTGCCAAGAGATGGGGGGCAGGAGGGAGGAGGCAGGTACATGGAGAACAGGGGGGGTATGGGGATGAAAGGACAGGAAAGAGGATGAGGAGGGGAGGCAGGTGGAGTTAGGTGGGTGGATGAAAAAGATCAGTCTCTCTACATTAAAGCCCATGGCCTCTATCTGCCCCCCCCACACACTCTCACACACAGTACATAAAGGCAATCAGCTAATGGGATGGGGGAGATGGTAGGAAAGGGGAGAAAAGGATGGATTGGTAGGGGAAGGAGGGAAAGAGGGAAAAGAGGGAGGTGGGGAGAAGACAGAGGACGAAAAATACCCCCCTACACACACAACTGTCACTGAGAGTGTAGACAGATGATGTGGCCTACTCTTGTTGCCCTGTCCACCTCTATGCCCTGTTTGCCTAATGTCCCCCTCCCCTATCTGACTGACACACAGAAACACACATCCACAGGTTTTCCTCTCTGTATCTCCACTGAGAGACTGAGTGGCAGCTCTGTCCAGTCTACAGACAGGCTCTGCCCTTTAAGACACACACACACACACACACACACACAGGTTTTCCTCTCTGTATCTCCACTGAGAGACTGAGTGGCAGCTCTGTCCAGTCTACAGACAGGCCCTTTAAGACACAGAGAAAGATGATAAATGCCCCGGTCTCAGACGTTCCTTAAGCCACACTACAGAGAAAGATGATAAATGCCCCGGTCTCAGACGTTCCTTAAGCCACACTACAGAGAAAGATGATAAATGCCCCGGTCTCAGACGTTCCTACAGAGACCAGTGTGACATTTGAGCTATGCATTGTGGGTATGTGAGTGAGTGTGCATGTGTTTGTGTGGGGTTAGGTGCCTTCTACATACCTGACAGCTGATTTGGGTATGGATCCGTAGAGCAGTGAGCTGAGTCCTCTATACAGTCCCCTCACCCCATGACCCTGTACTGTCTGCTTCACACAATCACCTACACACACAATTAACACACAACCTAAAATGAACATACAACCAGCTATAGACACACAGTGAGCATTAATCACATATTCATATTCACACACACTAGCTAGTATGAGACAGCGACATCTGTCTGCAGGCCTCATTAAGATGGTCTCAGATCCTCAGAGCTCCAGCCAAGAGAAACCAGACTGACACTGTGTGTGTGTGTGTGTGTGTGTGTGTGTGTGTGTGTGTGTGTGTGTGTGTGTGTGTGTGTGTGTGTGTCTGTCTGTTTACAGTCATACAAACAAGCACAGTGACAGCCTGCCAGAATCACGAATGCACCTGAGGATGATGGGTAATTTGATCATGAGAGGGCCAGAAAGAGAGAGAGAAAGCATGCGCGAGAGAGATGAAGGTTGATTGGTTTGGTAAACACAATGACGACCTTGTATCTTTTGAGGGTTAGGGTAAGGGTTAGGGTAACGGTTGGGATTGTTGTTTCAAGTTTTATTAGTCGTATGCAGGGGCGCAACATTCACTAGGGACGGAGGGGACATGTCCCTCCCCCACATTCTGAAATTGCATTTTTGTTCCCCCCAGTTTTATCATTGGAATGTGATACAAAACGAGACAACCATGTGCTTTAGGACCATGGGGACGCCTCCGAACGGTACGGTAGGCTGTTTGGAGTGTTTATCAGACTGGATTTAAAAAATGTATATATACAGTACCAGTCAAATGTTAGGAAACACCTACTCATTCAACGGTTTTTATTTATTTTTACTATTTTCTACATTGTAGAATAATAGTGAAGACATCAAAACTATGAAATAACACATATGGAGTCACGTAGTAAGTAAAAAAATGTGGATTCATCAGACCAAAGGTCAGATTTCCACTGGTCTAATGTCCATTCCTCGTGTTTCTTGGCCCAAGCAAGTCTCTTCTTATTGGTGTCCTTTAGTAGTGGTTCCTTTGCAGCAATTCGACCATGAAGGCCTGATTAACGCAGTCTCCCCTGAACAGTTGATGTTGAGATGCGTTTGTTACTTGAACTCTGAAGCATTTATTTGGGCTTCAATTTCTGAGGTGCAGTTAACTCTCATGAACTTATCCTCCAGCAGCAGAGGTAACTCTGGGTCTTCCTTTCCTGTGGCGATCCTCATGAGAGCTAGTTTCATCTTAGCATTTGATGGTTTTTGCGACTGCACTTGAAGAAACTTTCAAAGTTCTTGAAATGTTTCGTATTGACTGACTTTTATGTATTAAAGTAATGATGGACTGTTGTTTCTCTTTGCTTATTTCAGCTGTTCTTGCCATAATATGAACTTGGTCTTTTACCAAATAGGACTCTCTTCTGTATACCACCCCTACCTTGTCACAACACAACTGATTGGCTCAAACGCATTAAGAAGGAAAGAAATTCCACAACTGTACTTTTAACAAGGTACATCTTTTAATTGAAATGCATTCCAGGTGATTACCTCATGAATCTGGTTGAGAAAATGTCAAGAGTGTGCAAAGCTGTCATCAAGGCAAAAGGTGATTACTTTGAAGAATCTAAAATCTAAAATATATTTAGATTTGTTTAACACTTTTTTGGTTACTACATGATTCCATATGTGTTTTTTCATAGTTTTGATGTCTTCACTATTATTCTACACAATGTAGAAAAGAGTAAAAATAAAGAAAAACCCAGGAATGAGTAGGTGTGTCCAAACTTTGACTGGTATTGTATGTACACCTCCAGGCTCTAAATCTAAAATCTAAAATACATTTTTTTGGTTACTACATGATTCCATATGTGTTAATTCATAGCTTTGTCAAATAAAGAAAAACCTTTGAATGAGTCGGCGTGTCCAAACTTTTGGCTGGTACTTTACATGGTCAACACTGTCCAACGAAATGCTAACTTGCAGGTTCCTTCTCAACAACGCAACAACAATAATACATATTAAAAGATAAGAATGGGAACATAAAGTAAATGTCTCAGTAGAATAGAACAAACATTTTAGCATCAGCATAATACAGGATTCAATAACTCAATTGTGCAGTATTTAGCTATTTTTATAAGAGTCTGGTAGCAGCAGTTGTGATGTGTGTGTAGCATGTGATGTATGTGAATCAATGTATATACAAAAGCACTATGCAGATGAGTCGCTTGGCAAAAAGGAAGGGGGGAAGTAATGTGTGTTATTGTCAAATCCAATCAAATGTTATTGGTTACATACACAATGTTAGCAGATATTAATGCAAGTGTAGCGAAATGCTTGTCGAGTGTAGTGAAATGCTTGTTATTGTTATGTTTGTTATTGTGTATGTGTGTGTGTGTGTGTGTGTGTGTCTGAGTGTGTTAGTATCAGACCTCATGCTCATATATCATCTGTCCGATGGTAAGGGAGTGAACAGCTCGTGGCTGGGGTGTGTGGGGTCCTTGATGATGCTGCTGGCCTTTCTCAGGCACCATTTTGAATAGATATCCTGGATGGCCTTGCGGTCGTGGACGGAACAATTCCCGTACCAGGCCGTGATGCAACCGGTCAGGACGCTCTTAATGGACCCGGGGTGGTTTTCTTCAGCCACCTTAGGAAGTAGAGACAAGAGTGGTGGTGTTGTTGGACACTGTCAATTCCTCAGTGACGTGGACGCCGAAGAGCTTAAAACTGCTGACTCTATACTGCAGTCCTGTTGATGTGGATCGGGTCATGTTCTCTCCTCTGCTTCCTGAAGTCAACAATCAACTCCTTTCTTTTGCTGACATTGAGGGAGAGGTTGTTGTCCTGGCACCACAATGCCAGTTCACTTACATACTCCTTATAGGCTGACTCGTCGATGTTAGTTAGAGACCTATGTAACGGATGTGAAATGGCTAGCTAGTTAGCGGTGGTGCGTGCTAATAGCATTTCAATCGGTGACGTCACTTGCTCTGAGACCTTGAAGTAGTGGTTCCCCTTGCTCTGCAAGGGCCGCGGCTTTTGTGGAGCGATGGGTAACGATGCTTCGAGGGTGACTGTTGATGTGTGCAGAGGGTCCCTGGTTCAAGCCCAGGTTGGGGCGAGGGGACGGATTAAAGTTATACTGTTACATTGATGCTGTTGACCCGGATCACTGGTTGCTGTGGAAAAGGAGGAGGTCAAATGGGAGGTGAGTGTAACGGATGGCTAGCTAGTTAGCGGTGGTGCGTGCTAATAGCATTTCAATCGGTGAAGTCACTTGCTCTGAGACCTTGAAGTAGTGGTTCCTCTTGCTCTGCAAGCGATGGGGAACGATGCTTCGAGGGTGACTGTTGATGTGTGCAGAGGGTCCCAGGTTCGAGCCCAGGTTGGGGCGAGGGGACGGATTAAAGTTATACTGTTTCACCTACAACCGTGGTGTCGTCAGCAAACTTGATGATGGAGTTGATGTCTTGCAAAGCCACGCATTTGTGGGTGAACAGGGCTGAGGATACACCCCTGGGAGGCCCTGTGTTAAGAATCAGTGCGGAGGAGGTGTTGTTGCCAATCCTCACAGCTGGTGGTCTGCCAGTCAGGAAGTCCAGGATCCAGTTGCAGAGGGTGGTGTCCAGGCCCAGGGCTCTGAGTTTGGTATCGAGCTTGAAGGGAACAATAGTGTTGAATCCTGAACTGTAGTCAATGAACAGAATTCTCACATCGGTGTTCCTCTTGTCCAGATGTGTTAGGGCCAGCTGGTCAGCACACACTCTGAGGACACGGCCAAGGCCAAGGCTTTGTGAGTATTCACAAGAGTGTTCCTTACGTCAGCCTTGGAGTGTGAGAGCATCTTGTCATCCGGAGCAACGAGAGTCTTCCTTAAACACAAGCAGATACGAGACATCAGGGTTTGTTCTTCTGACATAGAATGCTGCAATACGGGCTCTCAGCATGGCACAGATATCTCTGTTCATCCAGGGTTTTTGGTTGGGGTATGTCCGTACTGTTATTGTGGGTACAACATCATCAACACGTTTCCTAATGAAGCCTGTGACTTCATTAGGAGAATGAAGCTGAGCACGCCCCCATTCTCATCGACGGGGCTGCAGTGGAGCAGGTTGAGAGCTTCAAGTTCCTTGGTGTCCACATTACCAACAAACTAACATGGTCCAAGCACACCAAGACAGTTGTAAAGAGGGCACGACAAAACCTATTCCCCCTTAGGAGACTGAAAAGATTTGGCATGGGTCCTCAGATCCTCTCACACCATCAAGAGCATCCTGACTGGTTGCACCACTGCCTGGTATGGCAACTGCTCGGTCTCTGACCACAAGACGCTACAGAGGGTAGTACGAACGGCCCAGTATATCACTGGGTCCAAGCTTCCTGCCATCCAGGACCTCTATACCAGGCAGTGTCAGAGGAAGGCCCTAACAATTATGGATTGTTCTCTCTGCCACCGCACGGACAAGCGGTACCGGAGCGCCAAGTCAAGGTCCAAGAGGCTTCTGAATAGCTTCTACCCCCAAGCCATAAGACTCCTGAACATGTGCATTGCCTGCCCCCCCCACCCACCACCACCACCGCTACTCTCTGTTGTCATCTATGCATAGTCACCTTAATAACTCTACTTACATGTACATACTACCTCAACTGACCGGTGCCCCCGCACATTGACTCTGAACCTGCACCACCCTGTATATATTGTTATTTTTTACTGCTACTCTTTAATTACTTGTTACTTTTATGTTGGTTAGAGGCTCGTAAGTAAGCATTTCACTGTAAGGTCTACACCTGCTGTATAAAATCTGATTTGACTAATGATAAATATTCTTCAATGTTGATGGATTAGTCCTGGGTGGATGAATCTTTGAACATATTCCCAATTAGTATTCTCAAAACAGTCCTGCAGCATTGAGTCTGGCTCTGTCCACTATTGTCTGTGTTTGTGGCTCCCCATTGAAATGCTGCTTGTAGGCGGAGAGTGGGAACAGAAAGATGTGATCTGATTGACCTAAATGGGGGTGGGGGATGACTTTGTATGCATCAGGGATCTTTGTATAGACTGCATTCAGAAAGTATTCAGAACCCTTAACTTTTTCCACATTTTGTTACATTACAGCCTAATTCTAAAATTGATTACATTGTTTTTTCCCCTCACCAATCTACAACAAAACCCCATAATGACAAAGCAAAAACTGTTTAGACATCTTTGCAAATGTATTACAAATAAAAAGTGGAAATATAACATTTACATAAGCATTCAGACCCTTTACTCAGTACTTTGTTGAAGCACCTTTGCCAGCAATTACAGCCTTGAGTCTTCTTGGGTATGACAGTACAAGCATGGCACACCTGTATTTAGGGAGTTTCTCCCATTCTTCTCTGCAGATCCTCTCAAGCTCTGTCAGGTTGGATGGGGAGCATCGCTGCACAGCTATTTTCAGGTCTCTCCAGAGATGTTTGATCGGGTTCAAGTCCGGGCTCTGGCTGGGCCACTCAAGGACATTCAGAGACTTGTCCCAAAGCCACTGCTGCGTTGTCTTGGCTGTGTGCTTAAGGTCGTTGTTCTGTTGGAAAGTAGACCTTCACCCCAGTCTGAGGTCCTGAGTGCTCTGGAGCAGGTTTTCATCAAGGATATCTCTGTACTTTGCTCCGTTCACCTTTCCCTCGATCCTGACTAGTCTCCCAGTCCCTGCCGCTGAAAAACATCCACACAGCATGATGCTGCCACCACCATGCTTCACCGTAGGGATGGTGCCAGGTTTCCTCCAGATGTGATGCTTGGCGTTCAGAACAAAGAGTTCATTCTTGGTTCCATCAGACCAGAAAATCTTGTTTCTCATGGTTTGAGAGTCTTTATGTGCCTTTTGGCAAACTCCAAGCGGGCTGTCATGTGCCTTTTAATGAGGAGTGGCTTTCGTCTTGCCACTCCACCATAAAGGCCTGATTGATGGAGTGCTGCAGAGATGGTTATCCTTCTAGAAGATTCTCCCATCTCCACAGAGGAACTCTGGAGCTCTGTCAGACTGACCATCGGGTTCTCATTCACCTCCTTGACCAAGGCCCTTCTCCCACAATTGCTCACTTTGGCCAGCCGGCCAGCTCTAGGAAGAGTCTAGGTGGTTCCAAACTTCTTCCATTTAAGAATGACGAAGGCCACTGTATTCTTGGGGACCTTCAATGCTGCAGAAATGTTTTGGTACCCTTCCCCAGATCTGTGCCTCGACACAATCCCGTCTCGGAGCTCTACAGAGAATTCCTTCGACCTCATAGCTTGGATTTTGCTCTGAAATGTACTGTCAACTGTGGGACCTTATATAGACAAGGGTAGTGTCTTTCCAAATCATGTCCAATCAATTGAATTTCCCACAGGTGGACTACAATCAAGTTGTAGAAACATCTCAAGGATGATCAATGGAAACAGGATGCACCTGAGCTTAATTTTGAGTTTCATAGCAAAGGGTCTGAATACTTATGTAAATAAGGTATCTGTTTTTATTTTTAATACATTTACAAAAAAATATAAAAACCTGTTTTCACTTTGTCATTATGGGGTATTGTGTGTCGATTGATGAAGAACACACACAAAGAAAAACAGATTTAATCCATTTTAGAATAAGACCGTAACGTGTAACAAATGTGGAAAAAGTCAAGGGGTCTGAATACTTTCCGAATGCACTGTACAGTCGTGGCCAAAAGTTTTGAGAATGACACAAACATTAATTTTCAAAGTCTGCTGCCTCAGTTTGTATGATGGCAATATGCATATACTCCAGAATGTTATGAAGAGTGATCAGATGAATTGCAGTTAATTGCAAAGTCCCTCTTTGCCATGCAAATTAACTGAATCCCCAAAAAACATTTCCACTGCATTTCAGCCCTGCCACAAAAGGACCAGCTGACATCATGTCAGTGATTCTCTCGTTAACACAGGTGTGAGTGTTGACGAGCACAAGGCTGGAGATCACTGTCATGCTGATTGAGTTTGAATAACAGACTGTAAGCTTCAAAAGGAGGGTGGTGCTTGGAATCATTGTTCTTCCTCTGTCAACCATGGTTACATGCAAGGAAAAACGTGCTGTCATCATTGCTTTGCACATAAAGGGCTTCACAGGCAAGGATTTTGCTGCCAGTAAGATTGCACCTAAATCAACCATTTATATGATATTCAAGAACTTCAAGGAGATCAGTTCAATTGTTGTGAAGAAGGCTTCAGGGTGCCCAAGAAAGTCCAGCAAGCGCCAGGACCATCTCCTAAAGTTGATTCAGCTGTGGGAACGGGGCACCACCAGTACAGAGCTTGCTCAGGAATGGCAGCAGGCAGGTGTGAGTGCATCTGCACGCACAGTGAGGCGAATACATTGAGGATGGCCTGGTGTCAAGAAGGACAGCAAAGAAGCCACTTCTCTCCAGGAAAAACATCAGGGACAGACTGATATTCTGCAAAAGGTACAGGGATTGGACTGCTGAGAACTGGGGTAAAGTCATTTTCTCTGATGAATCCCCTTTCCGATTGTTTGGGGCATCCCGAAAAAAGCTTGTCCGGAAAAGACAAGGTGAGCGCTACCATCAGTCCTGTGTCATGCCAACAGTAACGCATCCTGAGACCATTCATGTGTGGGGTTGCTTCTCAGCCAAGGCAGTGGGCTCACTCACAATTATGCCTACGAACACAGCCATGAATAAATAATGCTACCAACACATCCTCCGAGAGCAACTTCTCCCAACCATCCAGGAACAGTTTGGTGACGAACAATGCCTTTTCCAGCATGATGGAGCACCTTGCCATAAGGCAAAAGTGATAACTAAGTGGCTTGGGGAACAAAACATCCATATTTTGGGTCTATGGCCAGGAAACTCCCCAGACCTTAATCCCATTGAGAACTTGTGGTCAATTCTCAAGAGGCGGGTGGACAAACAAAAACCCACAAATTTTGACAAACTCCAAGCATTGATTATGCAAGAATGGGCTGCCATCAGTCAGGACGTGGCCCAGAAGTTAATTGACAGCATGCCAGGGGCAGATTGCTGAGGTCTTGAAAAAGAAGGGTCAACACTGCAAATATTGACTCTTTGCATCAACTTCATGTAATTGTCAATAAAAGCCTTTGACACTTATGAAATGCTTGTAATTATACTTTAGTATTCCATAGTAACATCTGACAAAAATATCTAAAGACACTGAGGCAGCAGACTTTGTGAAAATTAATATTTGTGTCATTCTCAAAACTTTTGACCAAGACTGTATGTGTTGTGTGTTGTAGGGTGGGAGGACAAACACAAACACAAACACACAACCATACAGTCATAAACTCACCGATGCCCCTGTATTTGGGAGGGTTGGCCTTCTCGTCCAGTTGTAGCTGAGTCTTCACATACTCTGTAGGGAAGGTGATACAGATTTCTATACCCCCTGCTATACCACCTGTAGAAAACACAGAGAGCAGAGGTCAGATAAAGCTTATCAAGCAGAAGATTTATTTTGTGAATCTTCAGGTAGCTAGCCTTGGTACCAGACTGCTTCTGCTTTTAATAAAGTACACAATGACAGGCTGGCTGAAGCAGGCTTCACTTTGGGTAAAGTCATTATATCAAGATAAATAACAATAACCCTACAAATAGCTGTTATCCATAAACTTTAAAAGCTCAGAGAGTGTGAGAGAAATGTTATGAGGAGATGCGGCAATTTTCTCTATGTATGAACGTGTAGCTGTTAGATCGAACAAACAAAGGAACAAACAAACAAATGAATGAATCGATTAATTAATAAATGATGTTGGACAGCTCTATATTGTGGATGAATTCAGAGGATGGGTATGAGTGTCAAGAGCAGAACTATGCAGATGAGTCACTTGGGAAGAAGGGAGGATGAGAGAGAGGCAGGGAGGGAGGGAGGGAGGATGAGGAAGATGACATTAAATTATCTGCTCTGCCCAGAGGGAGGGGCTCCCTTACACAGCCCAAGACCCTCCATTAGCTCAATAACACACACAACCCCCCCTCTCTCTCCCTCTCCCTCTCACACACACACACATTGTAATCCCAGAGGCCCTCTCCCTCTCACACACACACTCACATTCTAATCCCAGAGGCCCTCTCTCTCTCTCTCCCTCTCTCACACACACACACACACACTCACATTCTAATCCCAGAGGCCCTCTCTCTCTCCCTCTCCCTCTCTCACACACACACACTCACATTGTAATCCTAGAGGCCCTCTCTCTCTCTCTCTCCCTCCCTCCTTCTCTCACACACACACACACACACACTCACATTCTAATCCCAGAGGCCCTCGCTCTCTCCTCTCACACACACACACACACACACATTCTAATCCCAGAGGCCCTCTCTCTCTCCCTCTACCTCTCCCTCTCACACACACTCACATTGTAATCCCAGAGGCCCTCTCTCTCTCTCCATCTCTCCTCTCACACACACACGCTCACATTGTAATCCCAGAGGCCCTCTCTCTCTCCCTCTCACACACACACTCACATTGTAATCCCAGAGGTCTTCTCTCTCTCCCTCTCCCTCTCCCTCACACACACACACATTGTAATCCCAGAGGCCCTCTCTCTCTCCCTCTCACACACACACACACTCACATTGTAATCCCAGAGGCCCTCTCTCTCCCTCTCCCTCTCACAAAAACACACACTCACATTGTAATCCCAGAGGTCCTCTCTCTCTCCCTCTCCCTCTCACACACACACTCACATTGTAATCCCAGAGGCCCTCTCTCTCTCCCTCTCCCTCTCACACACACATTGTAATCCCAGAGGTCCTCTCTCTCTCCCTCTCCCTCTCACACACACTCACATTGTAATCCCAGAGGCCCTCTCTCTCTCTCACACACACTCACATTGTAATCCCAGAGGCCCTCTCTCTCTCCCTCTCCCTCTCACACACACACACTCACATTGTAATCCCAGAGGCCCTCTCTCTCTCACACACACACACTCACATTGTAATCCCAGAGGCCCTCTCTCTCTCCCTCTCACACACACACACTCACATTGTAATCCCAGAGGCCCTCTCCATCTCCCTCTCCCTCACACACACACATACTCACATTGTAATCCCAGAGGCCCTCGCTCTCTCTCCCTCTCACACACATACTCACATTGTAATCCCAGAGGCCATCTCTCTCTCCCTCTCCCTCTCACACACACACACTCACATTGTAATCCCAGAGGCCATCTCTCTCTCCCTCTCCCTCTCACACACACACACTCACATTGTAATCCCAGAGGCCCTCTCTCTCTCTCTCCCTCTCTCACACACACACACACACACACACACACTCACATTCTAATCCCAGAGGCCCTCTCTCTCTCCCTCTCCCTCTCTCACACACACACACTCACATTGTAATCCTAGAGGCCCTCTCTCTCTCTCTCTCTCCCTCCCTCCCTCTCTCACACACACACACACACACACACTCACATTCTAATCCCAGAGGCCCTCGCTCTCTCCCTCTCACACACACACACACACACACATTCTAATCCCAGAGGCCCTCTCTCTCTCCCTCTACCTCTCCCTCTCACACACACTCACATTGTAATCCCAGAGGCCCTCTCTCTCTCCATCTCTCCCTCTCACACACACACGCTCACATTGTAATCCCAGAGGCCCTCTCTCTCTCCCTCTCACACACACACTCACATTGTAATCCCAGAGGCCCTCTCCTCTCTCACACACACACACATACTCACATTGTAATCCCAGAGGCCCTCTCTCTCTCCCTCTCACACACACACACTCACATTGTAATCCCAGAGGCCCTCTCTCTCTCCCTCTCCCTCTCACACACACACACACTCACATTGTAATCCCAGAGGTCTTCTCTCTCTCCCTCTCCCTCTCCCTCACACACACACATTGTAATCCCAGAGGCCCTCTCTCTCTCCCTCTCACACACACACTCACATTGTAATCCCAGAGGCCCTCTCTCTCTCCCTCTCCCTCTCACACACACACTCACATTGTAATCCCAGAGGCCCTCTCTCTCTCCCTCTCCCTCTCACACACACATTGTAATCCCAGAGGTCCTCTCTCTCTCCCTCCCTCTCACACACACACTCACATTGTAATCCCAGAGGCCCTCTCTCTCTCTCACACACACTCACATTGTAATCCCAGAGGCCCTCTCTCTCTCACACACACACACACACACTCACATTGTAATCCCAGAGGCCCTCTCTCTCTCACACACACACACTCACATTGTAATCCCAGAGGCCCTCTCTCTCTCCCTCTCACACACACACTCACATTGTAATCCCAGAGGCCCTCTCCATCTCCCTCTCCCTCACACACACACATACTCACATTGTAATCCCAGAGGCCCTCGCTCTCTCTCCCTCTCACACACATACTCACATTGTAATCCCAGAGGCCATCTCTCTCTCCCTCTCCCTCTCACACACACACACTCACATTGTAATCCCAGAGGCCATCTCTCTCTCCCTCTCCCTCTCACACACACACTCACATTGTAATCCCAGAGGCCCTCTCTCTCTCTCACACACACACACACACACTCACATTGTAATCCCAGAGGCTCTCTCTCTCTCCCTCTCCCTCTCACACACACACACACTCACATTGTAATCCCAGAGGTCTTCTCTCTCTCCCTCTCCCTCACACACACACACATTGTAATCCCAGAGGCCCTCTCTCTCTCTCCCTCTCACACACACACACACTCACATTGTAATCCCAGAGGCCCTCTCTCTCCCTCTCCCTCTCACACACACACACACTCACATTGTAATCCCAGAGGTCCTCTCTCTCTCCCTCTCCCTCTCACACACACACACTCACATTGTAATCCCAGAGGCCCTCTCTCTCTCCCTCTCCCTCTCACACACACATTGTAATCCCAGAGGTCCTCTCTCTCTCCCTCTCACACACACACTCACATTGTAATCCCAGAGGCCCTCTCTCTCACACACACACACTCACATTCTAATCCCAGAGGCCCTCTCTCTCTCCCTCTCCCTCTCACACACACACACTCACATTGTAATCCCAGAGGCCCTCTCTCTCTCTCACACACACACACACACTCACATTGTAATCCCAGAGGCTCTCTCTCTCTCCCTCTCCCTCTCACACACACACACTCACATTGTAATCCCAGAGGTCCTCTCTCTCTCCCTCCCTCTCCCTCACACACACACACACATACTCACATTGTAATCCCAGAGGCCCTCTCTCTCACCCTCTCACACACACACACACTCACATTGTAATCCCAGAGGCCCTCTCTCTCTCCCTCTCCCTCTCACACACACACACACTCACATTGTAATCCCAGAGGCCCTCTCTCTCTCCCTCTCCCTCTCACACACACACTCACATTGTAATCCCAGAGGCCCTCTCTCTCCCTCTCCCTCACATACTCACATTGTAATCCCAGAGGCCCTCTCTCTCTCTCTCTCTCACACACACACACACACACACTCACATTGTAATCCCAGAGGCCCTCTCTCTCTCCCTCTCCCTCTCACACACGCACACACTCACATTGTAATCCCAGAGGTCCTCTCTCTCTCCCTCTCCCTCTCCCTCACACACACACATACTCACATTGTAATCCCAGGGGCCCTCTCTCTCTCCCTCTCACACACACACACACTCACATTGTAATCCCAGAGGCCCTCTCTCTCTCCCTCTCCCACACACACACACTCACATTGTAATCCCAGAGGTCCTCTCTCTCTCCCTCTCCCTCTCTCACACACACTCACATTGTAATCCCAGAGGCCCTCTCTCTCTCCCTCTCCCTCTCACACACACACACTCACATTGTAATCCCAGAGGCCCTCTCCCTCTCCCTCACACACACACACTCACATTGTAATCCCAGAGGCCCTCTCTCTCTCCCTCTCCCTCTTACACACACACACACTCACATTGTAATCCCAGAGGTCCTCTCTCTCTCCCTCTCACACACACACTCACATTGTAATCCCAGAGGCCCTCTCTCTCTCCCTCTCCCTCTCACACACACACTCACATTGTAATCCCAGAGGCCCTCTCTCTCCCTCTCCCTCACACACACATACTCACATTGTAATCCCAGAGGCCCTCTCTCTCTCCCTCTCCCTCTCCCTCACACACACACACATACTCACATTGTAATCCCAGAGGCCCTCTCTCTCTCCCTCTCACACACACACTCACATTTTAA
>NC_056440.1:24624671-24759671 GCF_018296145.1 Oncorhynchus tshawytscha | reverse complement strand
CTCACACACACACACACTCACATTCTAATCCCAGAGGCCCTCGCTCTCTCCCTCTCACACACACACACACACACACACACTCACATTGTAATCCCAGAGGCCCTCTCTCTCTCCCTCTCACACACACACTCACATTGTAATCCCAGAGGCCTCTCTCTCTCCCTCTCCCTCTCACACACACACACTCACATTGTAATCCCAGAGGCCCTCTCTCTCTCCCTCTCCCTCTCCCTCACACACACACACATACTCACATTGTAATCCCAGAGGCCCTCTCCCTCTCCCTCTCACACACACACACTCACATTGTAATCCGAGGCCATCTCTCTCTCCCTCTCCCTCTCACACACACACACTCACATTGTAATCCCAGAGGCCCTCTCTCTCTCTCACACACACACACACACACACACACACACACACACACACACACACACACACACACACACACACTCACATTGTAATCCCAGAGGCCCCTCTCTCTCCCTCTCCCTCTCACACACACTCACATTGTAATCCCAGAGGTCCTCTCTCTCTCCCTCTCCCTCTCCCTCACACACACACACTCACATTGTAATCCCAGAGTCCTTCTCTCTCTCCCTCTCACACACACACACACTCACATTGTAATCCCAGAGGCCCTCTCTCTCTCCCTCTCCCTCACACACACACTCACATTGTAATCCCAGAGGCCCTCTCTCTCTCCCTCTCCCTCTCACACACACACACTCACATTGTAATCCCAGAGGCCCTCTCCCTCTCACACACACACACTCACACTCACATTGTAATCCCAGAGGCCCTCTCTCTCTCCCTCTCCCTCTCACACACACTCACATTGTAATCCCAGAGGTCCTCTCTCTCTCCCTCTCCCTCTCACACACACACTCACATTGTAATCCCAGAGGCCCTCTCTCTCTCCCTCTCCCTCTCACACACACACACACTCACATTGTAATCCCAGAGGCCCTCTCTCTCCCTCTCACACACACACACTCACATTGTAATCCCAGAGGAACTCTCTCTCTCACACACACACACACTCACATTGTAATCCCAGAGGCCCTCTCTCTCCCTCTCACACACACACACTCACATTGTAATCCCAGAGGCCCTCTCCATCTCCCTCTCCCTCACACACACATACTCACATTGTAATCCCAGAGGCCCTCTCTCTCCCTCTCACACACACACACTCACATTGTAATCCCAGAGGCCCTCTCCATCTCTCTCTCCCTCACACACACACATACTCACATTGTAATCCCAGAGGCCCTCTCTCTCTCCCTCTCACACACACACACTCACATTGTAATCCCAGAAGCCCTCTCTCTCTCTCACACACACACACTCACATTGTAATCCCAGAGGCCCTCTCTCTCTCCTCTCCCTCTCACACACACACACTCACATTGTAATCCCAGAGGCCCTCTCCCTCTCACACACACACACTCACACTCACATTGTAATCCCAGAGGCCCTCTCTCTCTCCCTCTCCCTCTCCCCACACACACACATACTCACATTGTAATCCCAGAGGCCCTCTCTCTCTCCCTCTCACACACACACTCACATTGTAATCCCAGAGGCCCTCTCCCTCTCTCACACACACACACACACACACACACACACACACACACTGTAATCCCAGAGGCCCTCTCCCTCTCCCTCACACATACTCACATTGTAATCCCAGAGGCCCTCTCTCTCCCTCTCACACACATACTCACATTGTAATCCCAGAGGCCCTCTCCCTCACACACACACACATACTCACATTGTAATCCCAGAGGCCCTCTCTCTCTCCCTCTCACACACACACTCACATTGTAATCCCAGAGGCCCTCTCCCTCTCACACACACACACACACATTGTAATCCCAGAGGCCCTCTCTCTCTCCTCTCCCTCACACATACTCACATTGTAATCCCAGAGGCCCTCTCTCTCTCCCTCTCACACACACATACTCACATTGTAATCCCAGAGGCCCCTCTCCCTCTCCCCACACACACACACACACACACACACACACACATACTCACATTGTAATCAGAGAGGCCCTCTCTCTCTCCCTCTCACACACACACACATTCCCATTCTAATCCGAGGCCCTCTCACTCTCCCTCTCACACACACACATATACTCACATTCTAATCCCAGAGGCCCTCTCACTCTCCCTCTCACACACACTCACATTGTAATCCCAGAGGTCCTCTCTCTCTCCCTCTCCCTCTCACACACACACTCACATTGTAATCCCAGAGGCCCTCTCTCTCTCCCTCTCCCTCTCACACACACACACACTCACATTGTAATCCCAGAGGCCCTCTCTCTCTCCCTCTCACACACACACACTCACATTGTAATCCCAGAGGAACTCTCTCTCTCACACACACACACACTCACATTGTAATCCCAGAGGCCCTCTCTCTCTCCCTCTCACACACACACACTCACATTGTAATCCCAGAGGCCCTCTCCATCTCCCTCTCCCTCACACACACACATACTCACATTGTAATCCCAGAGGCCCTCTCTCTCTCCCTCTCACACACACACACTCACATTGTAATCCCAGAGGCCCTCTCCATCTCTCTCTCCTCACACACACACATACTCACATTGTAATCCCAGAGGCCCTCTCTCTCTCCCTCTCACACACACACACTCACATTGTAATCCCAGAGGCCCTCTCTCTCTCCCTCTCCCTCACACACACACTCACATTGTAATCCCAGAGGCCCTCTCTCTCTCCCTCTCCCTCTCACACACACACACTCACATTGTAATCCCAGAGGCCCTCTCCCTCACACACACACACTCACACTCACATTGTAATCCCAGAGGCCCTCTCTCTCTCCCTCTCCCTCTCACACACACTCACATTGTAATCCCAGAGGTCCTCTCTCTCTCCCTCTCCCTCTCACACACACACTCACATTGTAATCCCAGAGGCCCTCTCTCTCTCCCTCTCCCTCTCACACACACACACTCACATTGTAATCCCAGAGGCCCTCTCTCTCTCCTCTCACACACACACACTCACATTGTAATCCCAGAGGAACTCTCTCTCTCACACACACACACACTCACATTGTAATCCCAGAGGCCCTCTCTCTCTCCCTCTCACACACACACTCACATTGTAATCCCAGAGGCCCTCTCCATCTCCCTCTCCCTCACACACACACATACTCACATTGTAATCCCAGAGGCCCTCTCTCTCTCCCCTCACACACACACACTCACATTGTAATCCCAGAGGCCCTCTCCATCTCTCTCTCCCTCACACACACACATACTCACATTGTAATCCCAGAGGCCCTCTCTCTCTCCCTCTCACACACACACACTCACATTGTAATCCCAGAAGCCCTCTCTCTCTCACACACACACACTCACATTGTAATCCCAGAGGCCCTCTCTCTCTCCCTCTCCCTCTCACACACACACACTCACATTGTAATCCCAGAGGCCCTCTCCCTCTCACACACACACACTCACACTCACATTGTAATCCCAGAGGCCCTCTCTCTCTCCCTCTCCCTCTCCCTCACACACACACACACATACTCACATTGTAATCCCAGAGGCCCTCTCTCTCTCCCTCTCACACACACACTCACATTGTAATCCCAGAGGCCCTCTCCCTCTCTCACACACACACACACACACACACACACACACACACACTGTAATCCCAGAGGCCCTCTCCCTCTCCCTCACACATACTCACATTGTAATCCCAGAGGCCCTCTCTCTCTCCTCTCACACACACATACTCACATTGTAATCCCAGAGGCCCTCTCCCTCACACACACACACATACTCACATTGTAATCCCAGAGGCCCTCTCTCTCTCCCTCTCACACACACACTCACATTGTAATCCCAGAGGCCCTCTCCTCTCTCACACACACACACACACATTGTAATCCCAGAGGCCCTCTCTCTCTCCCTCTCCCTCACACATACTCACATTGTAATCCCAGAGGCCCTCTCTCTCTCCCTCTCACACACACATACTCACATTGTAATCCCAGAGGCCCTCTCTCCCTCTCCCTCACACACACACACACACACACACACACACACATACTCACATTGTAATCAGAGAGGCCCTCTCTCTCTCCCTCTCACACACACACACATTCCCATTCTAATCCGAGGCCCTCTCACTCTCCCTCTCACACACACACATATACTCACATTCTAATCCCAGAGGCCCTCTCACTCTCCCTCTCACACACACACATACTCACATTGTAATCCGAGAGGCCCTCTCTCTCTCCCTCTCACACACACACACATACTCATATTGTAATCCCAGAGGCCCTCTCTGTATAAAGAAATAATGGGAAGTATACAGATATGTCATCCAACTGTGTGACAGCTTGGCATCCATCCCACTGCTGCCATTATTATAGGCCAAGGCTCTCAATCTCTTCTCTACAGCACATAGCATTTTATCATTCTGGAGGTGGTAGGAGATACTGTATATTTAACCTATGTCACATACAATACATGTACAGTAGATATAGAAGGATTGTAAGGGGTTGGTGGTCAATTACACATTGATATATGGTTGAGTGAGAGTATTCAGCAAAGCAAATTGCCCTAACAAGGCAAAGCCCTGTATACAGTAGCTGATACATAATGCATTTGTACAGTATTTTCCACAGGCAAGATAAGGTTGTACAACAGTCTAAAAAGCTGAGTCATGATGCTGCATTATTTTTATTGCATTACAACCTGTAATTTAAAAGGATTTTTATTTGCATTTCATGTAATGGACATACACAAAATAGTCCAAATTGGTGAAGTGAATTGAAAGAAAAAAGAAGAAAAAAACTTGTTTAAAAAAATTCAAAAAAATAAAAAAACGGAAAAGTGGTGTATTCACGCCCTTTACTATGGAGCCGCTAAATAAGATCTGGTGCAACTAATTACCTTCAGAAGTCACATAATTAGTTAAATAAAGTCCACCTGTGTGCAATGTAAGTGTCACATGATCTCAATATATAAACACCTATTCTGAAAGGTCCCAGAGTCTACAACACCACCAAGCAAGCGGCACCATGAAGACCAAGGTGAGGGACAAAGTTGTGGAGAATTGCAGATCAGGGTTGGGTTATAAACAAATTGCAGAAACTTTGAACATCCCACGGAGCACCATTAAATCCGTTATAATTTTTTTTAAAGAATATGGCACGACAACAACAAACCTGCCAAGAGAGGGCCACCCACCAAAACTCACGGACCAGGCAAGGACCACTTAGGACCACTTTAAGCCGTACACTCCACATAGCTGGGCTTTATGGAAGAGTGGTTAGAAAAAAGCCATTGCTTAAAGAAAAAAATAAGCAAAAACATTTGGTGTTCACCTAAAGGCATGTGGGAGACTCCCCAAACATATGGAAGAAGGTACTCTAGTCAGATGAGACTAAAATATAGCTTTTTGGCCATCAAGGAAAACGTTATGTCTGGCGCAAACCCTACACCTCTCATCACCCCGAGAACACCATCCACACAGTGAAGCATGGTGGTGGCAGTATCATGCTGTGGGGATGTTTTTCCATCGGCAGGGACTGGGAAACTGGTCAGAATTGAAGGAATGATGGATGACTCTAAATACAGGGAAATTCTTGAGGGAAACCTGTTTCAGTCTTCCAGAGATTTGAGACTGGGATGGAGCTTCACCTTCCAGCAGGACAATGACCCTAAGCATACTGCCAAAGCAACAATCGCATGGTTTAAGGGGAAACATTTAAATGTCTTGGAATTGCCTAGTCAAAACCCAGACCTCAATCCAATTGAGAATACTGTGGTATGACTTACAAATGGCTGTACACCAGCAGAACCCATCCAACTTGAAGGAGCTGGAGCAGTTTTGCCTTGAAGAATGGGCAAAAATCCCAGTGGCTAAATGTGCCAAGCTTTATAGAGACATACCTCAAGATACTCGCAGCTGTAATTGCTGCAAAAGGTGGCTCTACAAAGTATTGACTTTGGGGGGGTGAATAGTTATGCATGCTCAAGTTTTCTGTTTTTTTAAATCTTATTTCTTGTTTGTTTCACAATAAAAAATATTTTGCATCTTCAAAGTTGTCACTGGTGGGTGTAGCTGGTGCATGGAAGTCAGGCGCAGGAGAGCAGAGATAAATGGGCAAAGCACTTTACTAGGCAATCATAATACAGAACGCAACCGCGTGACAAAACAAATGCCCACAGAACAAGTGAGGCAGCAAAAGTACAAAACCCAAGTACAGAGTACCGGCTGCCACAAAGCACGGGTATAAAACAAAACCTGGCGTAAACCAGCCGGAAGCGTGCCAACCTTGACAATAAACAATACCCCACACAGACATGGAGGAAACAGAGGGCTAAATACACATGTTAATTAGTAGGAGATGTAAACCACGTGTGCAGGAAGACAAGACAACACAAATGGAAAATGAAAGGTGGATCGGCGATGGCTAGAAGACCGGCAACGTCGACCGCCGAACAAGGAGAGGAACCGACTTCGGCGGAAGTCGTGACAAAAGTGGTCATGTTGTGTAAATCAAATGATACACAACCCCAAAAATCTATTTTAATTCCAGGTTGTAAGGCAAGAAAATAAGAAAAATGTCAAGGAGGGTGAATACTTTCATAAGCCACTGTACATACATATTAAAAATAAAAACAGAAAAAAGCGTATTTACATAAGTATTCAGACCCTTTGCTATGAGACTAAATTGAGCTCAGGTGCATCCTGTTTCCATTGATCATCTTTGAGATGTTTCTACAACTTGATTGGAGTCCACCTGTGGTAAATTCAATTGATTGGACATTATTTGGAAAGGCACACACCTGTCTATATAAAGATCCACAGTTGATAGTGCATGTCAGAGCAAAAACCAAGCCGTGAGGTCGAAGGAATTGTTCGTAGAGCTCCGAGTCAGGGTTAAGCACAGATCTGGGGAAGGGTACCAAATAATGTCTGCAGCATTGAAGGTCCCCAAGAAGACTGAGGCCTTCATCATTCTTAAGTGGAAGAAGGTGGGAACCACCAAGACTCTTCCTAGAGCTGGCTGTCCAGCCAAACTGAGCAATTGGGGGAGCAGGGCCTTGGTCAAGGAGGTGACCAAGAACCCAATGGTTTCTCTGACAGAGCTCCAGAGTTCCTCTGTAGAGAGGGGAGAGCCTTCCAGAAGGACAACAATCTCTGCAGCACTCCACCAATCATTCCTTTATGGTAGAGTGGCCAGATGGAAGCCACTCCTCAGTAAAAGGCACATGACAGCCCACTTGCAGTTTGCTAAAAAGCACTTAAAAGACTCTCAGACCACGAGAAACAAGATTCTCTGATCTGATGAAGGTAAGATTGAGCTCTTTGGCCTGAATGCCAAGTGTCACGTCTGGAGGAAACCAGGCACCATCCCTATGGTGAAGCATGATGGTGGCAGTATCATGCTGTGGGGATGTTTTTCAGTAGCCAGGACTGGGAGTCTAGTCAGGATCGAGGGAAAGATGAACAGAGCATAGTACAGAGAAATCCTTGATGAAAACCTGCTCCAGAGCACTCAGGACCTCAGACTGGGGGTGAAGGTTCACCTTCCAACAGGACAACAACCCTAAGCACACAGCTAAGACAACGCAGCAGTGGCTTCGGGACAAGTCTCTGAATGTCCTTGAGTGGCCCAGCCAGAGCCTGGACTTGAACCCAATCGATCTCTGGAGAGACCTGAAAGTAGCTGTGCTGTGACGCTCCCCATCCAACCTGACAGAGCTTGAGAAGATCTGCAGATAATGGGAGAAACTCCCGAAATATAGGTGTGCGTCATATCCAAGAAGATCAAATGACACTGACACTTGTTATTAGTGGGAATTGATGTACCTAGAAACCAGTTTACCATTTCCTACCCAGCAGTCACTGGGAGAGAGGCTCTGCAGGGACAGACAGAGGGGCTGTGAAATACAGAGCATGCACAGCATGTAAACCAATCAGACAACTAGGATATACAGTTGAAGTCGGAAGTGTACATACACTTAGGTTGGAGTCATTAAAACTCATTTTTCAAGCACTCCACACATTTCTTGTTAACAAACTGTAGTTTTGGCACGTTGGTTGGGACATCTACTTTGTGCATGACACAAGTCATTTTTCCAACAATTGTTCACAGACAGATTATTTCACATATAATTCACTGTATCACAATTCCAGTGGGTCAAAACTTTGCTTTGCTGCAGGAGCAACTGCACTTCACAAAATAGATGGCATCATGAGGAAGGAAAATTGTGTATATATTGAAGAAAGACATCAGTCAGGAAGTTAAAGCTTGGTTGCAAAATCGTCTTCCAAATGGACAATGACACCAAGCATACTTCCAAAGTTGTGGCAAAATAGTTTAAGGACAACAAAGTCAAGGTACTGGAGTGGCCATCACAAAGCCCTGACCTCAATCATATAGAAAATCTGTGGGCAGAACTGAATAAGCGTGTGCGAGCAAGGAGGCCTAAAAACCTGACTCAGTTACACCAGCACCAGCTATTTTCATCAGTACATTTTGATAGAGGAACTAGTGAGTTTATTTGCAGGAGTGTATTAAACACAAGGTAACAGTGAAGGAGTGTATTAAACACAAGGTAACAGTGAAGGAGTGTATTAAACACAAGGTAACAGTGAAGGAGTGTATTAAACACAAGGTAACAGTGAAGGAGCGTATTAAACACAAGGTAACAGTGAAGGAGCGTATTAAACACAAGGTAACAGTGAAGGAGCGTATTAAACACAAGGTAACAGTGAAGGAGCGTATTAAACACAAGGTAACAGTGAAGGAGTGTATTAAACACAAGGTAACAGTGAAGGAGTGTATTAAACACAAGGTAACAGTGAAGGAGCGTATTAAACACAAGGTAAACACAAGGTAACAGTGAAGGAGTGTATTAAACACAAGGTAACAGTGAAGGAGTGTATTAAACACAAGGTAACAGTGAAGGAGTGTATTAAACACAAGGTAACAGTGAAGGAGTGTATTAAACACAAGGTAACAGTGAAGGAGTGTATTAAACACAAGGTAACAGTGAAGGAGTGTATTAAACACAAGGTAACAGTGAAGGAGTGTATTAAACACAAGGTAACAGTGAAGGAGCGTATTAAACACAAGGTAACAGTGAAGGAGCGTATTAAACACAAGGTAACAGTGAAGGAGCGTATTAAACACAGGGTAACAGTGAAGGAGTGTATTAAACACAAGGTAACAGTGAAGGAGTGTATTAAACACAAGATAACAGTGAAGGAGTGTATTAAACACAAGGTAACAGTGAAGGAGCGTATTAAACACAAGGTAACAGTGAAGGAGCGTATTAAACACAAGATAACAGTGAAGGAGTGTATTAAACACAAGGTAACAGTGAAGGAGTGTATTAAACACAAGGTAACAGTGAAGGAGTGTACCACCTCATATAAATAACACTTTCCTAAATAGATCCCTACCCAACCCTGTCCACCCTTACCCTTAATATAACCCATCCACCATACAGGACAACAGAGTTACAGCAAATGTTTCTATGTTTTAAAAGTCAACTCGGCGATCGCATGATTGTTGATGACTACAGGCTAGCACACTTGGCAAATGATGACACAGCCAAAATGAAAACAAAAAAGGAGAAGAGAAAGGGAACAATGTGAACATTAGCCGAACGCACGCACACACACACCACTAAGGCTGATCATCAGTCCAGAGCATGTACAGTGCCTTCAGAAAGTATTCATACGCCTTGGTTTATTACACATTTTGTTACAGCCTGAATTTAAAATGAATATATATTGTTTAAGTATCTCACCCATCTACACACAATACCCCATAATGACAAAGTGAAAACATATTTGTAGAAATGTTTATTGAAAATGAAATACAGAAATATCTCATTGACATAAGTATAACAACCTTTGGAATAAGTCAAGGGGTCACTGTATAACTGTGGACCTGGTTGAGTGGATTGGCTGCAGCCCAGCAGTAGACACATATCCCAGCCAAGCGAGAGAGAGAGAAGAGAGAGAAGAGAGAGAAGAGAGAGAAGAGAGAAAGAGAGAGAGAGAGAGAGAGGAGGGAAGATAGAGAGGAGGGAATATAGAGAGAGAGGAGAGAGGGAGACAGAGAAAGGGTTAGATTAAAATTAGGAGAGAAAGGGGATAGCAACAGATGGAGAGCGATCAAGGGAGAAAGAGGGAGAAAATAAGTGCATTTATTTATTATTTATTTATCCAGACGTGTCAATTGAGAACAAATGTGTATTTACAATGATGGCAAAGAAAGAGGGAGATAGAGAAGAGAAGACCTCTGAAGTGCTATCTGCCTGCTGTTGAAGTAAATCTAATGAGTGTTTTCCACATCTGCTCCTGATGAGAACTTCCAGTTTTTCACTGAGAAAAACAAACTTTCAAATCACCCAACCTGGCAACCAATAAACATAAACAAATCTGGCAACCCCACAGTTTATAAACCAGAACACAGTTTATGGACCATAACATGCAAGAACCAAAACACAAAAAATACTAAACAGGGGGGAAATCATTTTAACTTTAAATGTATTCTTATTTATCCAGACCAGTCACATTAAAATGAAATATGTTCTTCAACAACAGAGTGAGAGAGAGAAGGAGAGAGAGATTAAACTACAAGTTGTTTTCAGGCCAACTCGTACATTTAATCATATACATATATGGACCAGAACACTATAATGTGCAAAAGCCAGGACACCAAATTACCCGAAAACACTCTCTATAGCTTTAGTTATCCAGGCTCATCTCATTTATGTCAAATATGTTTATCGGGGACTTGGTGTGAAGAGAGATGAGAATACAGGGGAGAGTGTAGAAAGATGGTGCCACATGTCCCTATTCCTCAACCACAATGTAGACCGTAGCCAGAGGTCTTAACATCAAACACGATGTATTAATACAGTCTTAATATTTCTGTTTGCCTCATCTGAAAGATGAAAGGAATTATTCATCTATCGTCTTCCTTTTTAGGCTTTGCCTGTTCAAAACACTGCTCCCAAACCCTACACTAATGTTTAATTACACATGTCTATTAATTTTACATGGAAAATCTTTTGAACTGCTTCTAACCCTCCAGTAGGCCGTTCCCTGCAGACTGGATGGACGGAGTCTGATGTTGTTCTGGCAATGTTGTTGTGTTTTCCTAAAACAGTAAACAGTTTGTCTCTCATGAGGATGAGTGGGATGTTATTGTCACTTTCTTAGACAGCAATGAATAAATCTGTCAGGGAGAGAGCGAGAGAGAGAGAGAGAGAGAGAGAGAGAGGTGAGAGAGAGAGAGAGAGAGAGAGAGAGAGAGAGAGAGAGAGAGAGGAGAGAGAGAGAGAGAGAGAGAGAGAGAGAGAGAGAGAGAGAGAGGTGAGAGAGAGAGAGAGAGAGAGAGAGAGAGAGAGAGAGAGAGAGAGAGAGAGAGAGAGAGCGAGAGAGAGAGAGAGAGAGAGCGAGAGAGAGAGAGAGAGAGAGAGAGAGAGAGAGAGAGAGAGAGAGAGAGAGAGAGAGAGGTGAGAGAGAGAGAGAGAGAGAGAGAGAGAGAGAGAGAGAGAGAGAGAGAGAGAGGTGAGAGAGGAAAAAAGAGGCGGGGAGAGAGTGTTTATGTGTCTGACAGAAAGGACAACAGGAGTTTCATGATTTGACGTCTTGCCCCTCAAGGCGCTGGTGGGTCATGAGTCATAGATTCAGAGTGTATTGCCTAGTGCATAGTGTGCAGAGTTCAGTGGGGTATGAATGAGCAGGGAGTGAGTGCACACTTTGACAAGCCCTCTGAGTCTAAGAGGAGACAGCCACTCAAAGAACTTAACCGGCTGCCCTGCGTCGAGAGTGAGAGAGAAAGTTACAAACACAGAGCAATACAGTGCTCTCTCAGACCTCACACACATGCACAGATGCACACAAAACCAACACGCACACATACACACACATTGTATGACAATAAAAACCTCTACTACAAAGGAACACACAAATACAAAGAAAATCAGGACCAGAAACCCATTTAACAGCCCCAGGCCAATCCTGTCTCATATCATAGCCTCCACCTCTCAACATCGGCCATCACCATTGGCTGCTGAGCCCAGGAGAGGGAGTATAAAGAGCTCATACACCCTTCATGTAGAAATGTGCCTTATTGCCATTGTCTGGGTTTGTAAGAGATGCAAGATTTTTCTTCCATTAAGCTATGACTCTCAATGTTCTGTCCATATAACTTCCCCCCAGTGCCTCCAGGCCGATACAAGAGACCAATACAACCACACACACACACACAGTGGGTTACTGTAAGGGTGAGACAGCACCATTAGCTAAGACTAAACAATGTTTCTTTTACAACGCCAGATGTCATCTAAGAAGACAAGCTCTCTCTCCTCTCACTCTCCCCCTCTCTCTCTCCTCTCACTAACTCACTCCATCCGGTAGGCCATCATTGTAAATAAGAATGTTATTAACTGACTTGCCTAGTTAAATTAAGGTAAAAAAAAAAAAATCCTCTCATCCCATCTTCACAAGCTAAGCTAGGTCCGTTATGGCACCAGACACATGGAGTCATACTAGAGGCATCCAGGCTATGGTCTTTATCTACAGCCCTGAGTTCAAACAACCAGGTGTATGTCATTGGCACAGAAAGATAATGTCTTGCTGTGGTCCTGGGGCCAACAAGGATACTCTCAAGGATATGTACTTTGGAACTCAGCCAGTTACTGAGAAAAGACTGCAGGCAAAGGAGAGAGGGCTCTAACAAGCAGCACACACTCACAATCTCTCGCATACACACACACACACACTCATTACTACTCCGAGTGCAGGGTTAAGTAACCAGATATAGCTGTGGTTCCATGTCTAGGCACTGAGACAAGTGCTTGTCAGATTTATTAACTGTCAAACCGGGTGTCAGGAGGATTCTGTATAGTAAAGCGTAAAGCATTGGCTTGGCTGTTGATTGAGAAATATCTGAGGTAAGAGTTATAGACAAGAGCATTTTACCTGATTGCTTTTATCTCACTGAGTCATAGCGACTCCTTCTCTGAGAGTAGATCAGTTCCTAGGGTACCACAGTGTGATTTCAACACACACTCATCTACTATACATACATACACAAGCCATTAATCAAAATAACTAACTATTCTTGGTCTCCCCCTAAATTTGCACCCATAGATTCAGACAGGATGAAAAACAGAGAAAGAGAGAGAAATATATTCTATAGAGTAATCAACTGGCTTTAAAGAGTGGAGTGTACAACTACACAAACAGATGAAATAAGAGTTGGGCTGACAGAGAGAGAGAAGAAAGATGGAGCCTGTTTCGGCTGTTAGCGTTCCCAGCCAGCTTGTCTGGTTAGTCTGGTTGAAAGGATAGGAAGGGAGGGAAGAGGCCAGGCGGGTTTCTCCAATCTAACATCTAGATGGATGGCCTCATTTATATGTACCAATAGCTGAGAGGAGGAGAGCCTGGAGAGACTGTGTGTGATATGGCACCATAGGTTGTTAGGATTGTGAAAGGATATCTACAGAGGAAAAGGTTGCACAAACCTGCAGTACCAAAGAGTACTGTATGAAACTGTGCATGCTGGCCGGTTTTACAGCTGGAACAACATTACTACAGTACAAGGTTTGTCAGGGTCACTGTGGTCTCTTGTCAAGGCTGTAATCAATAGAGTGGTGGCCTCTCCATGAGGGTGCCTCTCAAGGCCTCGAAATGCACCAGCCTGCCCTGCCTCACTCTAATCACACACAAAGTGTGGTGGTGGGGGGTTAATGAGTTTCAAATGCAACAAGGTTCAGTCTGAGGTTACTTTGACGAACCAATATGCGTAATATCCTATGGAAGAGTATGTATGGGATATGAGCCTATGTTATAACTGCATACTGCAGCATTACTAAGAGTCTGTATGAGTTTGTATATTACTACTGCATTAGTCAACCTAGTCCTCCACTATAACAGACCTGATTCTGCCCTTTTATACAGGCACTCACACCACTGAGGAATATGTTTATTGTGAATCTCATGCTTTCTACACATAGGCCTAGTGTATGGCAGTTTTGTAATCAAACTACTGAAACCAAATGGCATATCAATGGTTTATGTATAGTATAAGCACAACCCTAGATTCCTGAAGCCTTAATTGAACTTAATAGCATTATCGAATGACAGCATCTCTCTCCTTCAGCATGGTCTACATTTAAATATATCCAGTGTGATGTGGTTGAAGGTAACTAGCAGTGATCACTAGACTAGATCAGAGTAATAGAATGTCAGTGCACTGATCCGACCGTAGCAGTTTGGGGCTACGGAGAGAGACCCTGCCAGCCAGGCAGGATAAGGACACAAGTAGAAAACAGATTCTTTCATTCAGTGCTTGAGAATGTCTTAAGTCCTCGCTCTACCAGTATCCCTCACAGCAGTGGAGGTTTCAGAGATGAAGGCTACTAGCCTACTACTACTAATGGGGAGATGTCTGAGCTACTCAATACTCATTTTAGAGACATTCTCCTGCTCAGTACACAGTGCTTGGGTTATTATATTTGATCCTCATCCAATGCTTGTTATGGTCTTTCTTAAGAGACAGAGGTGGTGGTTTTGGGTGGTTTTACTTCAAAAGACATTCCAGTCCAATTTCAGAGTTATTAGTTTTAATTTTACTGTGTGAAGGGGGCAGTCCCGAGGAGAAACATGTAATTTTAGAGAAGGATACACCCGAGAAAGATGACTGTGTCTGCTGCCTAAAAGAACAGGGCTGCAGAGTGGGGACTACATGTCTTGGCCTGCTAAGAGTCTGCCTGTTAATTCCTCTGAACCAGATGGAGATGCAGATGCTCTTTGTCATCACAGGTAAATTGCACAATAACATGAATGAAGGATCTGTATATCCTAACATATGCAGGTAAACATTTCAGCATTCCCCAGTCCTTCTACCTGAGTAACCACTGTCTGCCGCTGAGGGGGGAAAT
Source organism: Oncorhynchus tshawytscha (assembly GCF_018296145.1). NCBI lineage: Eukaryota > Metazoa > Chordata > Actinopteri > Salmoniformes > Salmonidae > Oncorhynchus > Oncorhynchus tshawytscha. Next base: position 24,744,687 of record NC_056440.1, on the reverse strand, counting down.
GAGGGGTGTTGGCTTTGTGGTGTCCTTTCACAACCCGGCAGTTGTTTTGCAATACAGTTTTAGAAGGCTAGTGTTACAACAGTCAGTTACAGAAAAGATCATAAGATAATTTCATAATCATCCATTTTAAAGTATATTCGAAATCGTATTCATTAGAATCTAAATAATATTAAGTTAATAATAAAGCCTACAATTCAACAGTTCCATGTAGCCTACTAGTCTAAAAAGAGTTCACTATTTTGTCATGCGCTCTACGGGCAGCTAAGCAAATCGCCTCTTTATTGAAATGCAAACATACTGACAATAATAACACCGAAGACTAGCATATTCCAACTTTTGTTGTGAATTAACTGTTGAACACAATACATGACAGTTGTAACTTATTCTAGTGCACGGCTTCCAATGAAACACCGTCAGTACATCATTTACAACAACCCCTGGCTGTCAAGTGAAAGTGACATGATCAGAAACAATGTTACTTTACTCTACATGCTAATGCTTTCTCTCCACGACGATGCGCTATACGGTAAAGTCACTTTAGTGTGTATCTGAAAAATGTTAAGTCATCTCTATTGGCAATAGGTGGTGTCTGAACAAAGGATGACAAAACTTACCTGCTAGAATTGCCTTCCCTGGGTGAGTTAATTTCGCGTTTCCTCCAGGTGCCGCCGCCGCCAGACACCTGGGTCTGTGAAAGAGGCTGGTGAATTTACTGTTTCCTTCCATTGTCAATAAATAATTTAACCAATATCTATCTAGCTATAAACTAAGTCTACGAAAGTCCTTAAACTAGTTTCTAGTTGATATAACGTTCAGTGCATTCCATGGATATGTCAGACATCCGCTGTATGTGGACAGTAAGCTACTACACAGCTCGCAGTTGCGGGGAGAAAGCCTATCTATCCCTGGGGTGGAGGGAGGAGACGGGGCATTTTCGTTCCACACCAGGAGAAGGGCGGGGCTCTGTCTCTCTCTAGTCTAGGCGCGTCACATCCTTGTACGCGTCAACTCTCAAAAATGAATACATTAGCAAACATACATTTCTCAGTTCAGAAAACAAACACACAGCGATGTAAATTAAAGTATCAGCCCCAGTAGAGAGCGTAATGTTGAAATAGCACCTTCCTCCACCCTGCTCCCATCAGAGCAAGAGAGCCGTGGTACAAAGGCGCTTCAGACACAACACCATCAATCAAGTGGTGTGACTCAGTGACATCCATCCCCCTTATAGGCTACATCCATGAGAAGACTGCATCCACAACAATATTCATACAGATATCTGTCTTGCTATGAATAGAAAAATCGTATAAAAATAAAGTTTAAACCATCAACCATTTTCTTTTGTTCCTAACCTCACTTACAAATAAGACCTATGCTTACATAATACATGTTTTACCATAACCAATTTTTCACTTATCTATTCTGATTATCAAGTTGAATAGATGCTGCTTTGCATTGATGTAGTCGGTACAGAAGGCCTAGTACAACAGGTGTACAAATAGGCAGTTTCTCAATCAGTAGCAGTTCCCAGGATGAGGACAAAGTAGTCTGGCCTGGTTACAGAACTATATGTGCTTTTACAAACTCCCCTGACTTATGTCATAGGAATAGCTAGGCTGCTAGAGGATTTCTGCAGTGCAAGACAAAGACCAGTTGGATAGAACAGAAACATACCTTCTGGAGAAATACAGTCCATTGTATAGTATTGATTGCATTGTCAGAACTAAAAGAAGCAAGAACATCCTTGAAGTGGCGAAAACCGCTCAACACCAAACCTAATCTCAAACGTTTGTTAATGACCTATGCTCCCCAAGGCAGGAAGTCAGATTTCATTGTCAACTTACTCCATACAATTTGCTTGAACTATTCATCATAAGGGCCACACAATGACATAACACTTCATGAACAGCCGGGAGGGACAGTGTCATAAGCTGAGATGAACCATTGTGACAGTCTGTGCCAGTGTTATGTAGGCCTTATGACCAAAGGTTCTTAGGAAAAGCCAGAGTTAATAGTATGACAATGCAAACATATGGTATTACCACAAACATCCAAGTTCCCTCTGGGGTTACTACTAGGAGCATTGTGAAATGATCACAGCCAGATAATGTGTGTGTAAACTTTATTATCCTTGAGAACGCTTGTCTTGAACAGAGAGTAATGTGTGTACACAGGTCAGATTTCAGTGTTTTCTACGAACCTCAATCCAACATTTGTACAATATCATGGCGCAGCTCCGGATGCATGAGGCCAGATTTACCCATAAACCATGGCAGTAGTTTTCCAGAATATTCTCACTAGACATGTGCTACTTGAACAGGAAGAAAACAAACCCTAGAATGTTGGCTGCTGCAAGCAATCGTTCTGAAGAGTTTAATGTTTGTATTCTGCTCTTTTTGTAGTCATTTTCTTTTTTTTAAGTATCATGTTTATGACCAACTACAACAATACACTATAGACAATGCATACTGTATGGTATTCTATCATACTGAACTTCTTTCTTTAAGTACACAACATATCATAAATTCTACAATGTTTCTTCAGTACATGAAATAACTCTGGACCACTGGCACAGGGATATACAGGAGTTCTATTCCCTCTTATGTTTTTATTCTCCTTTGTGTAATATTGGACTTCCTTCACCTCCTGTTAGTTGGTGTCCATGGTGGGACAGTAAAGGCTTCAAAATACATTTGTTCAGCCTTGTACACAACATAGGTAATACTTGTTATTAAAATGCATAACATGGACATTGTGCTCCTGGTTGCATTGTTACAGCATTATATGTTTGGCAGCACATGCACAGACATCAGCATATAGCAGTTATGTTTCACATCATCATCATCATCATCAACTCCAGAGCTGTGGGATCGTGTGCCATACATCACAGTGTTAAGTGGAGAGACCCAAACGTCCATGTTGACCTAGATATTATCAGCTAGCACATGAGCATTTGGAGAGGAGAATCAATGCAAACCTTCCCAGTCTTGGTGTTGTCAACATATCCCTACATGCTTGATAAACTACACACAGTAAAAGTACACCATAATCCCAATAACTAGTGTTCCTAGTCCATAGTACTGTATAGTGTTGCGTCTTCAACACATAGTACCTGTTCAGATGGACAAACAAAAACTATTGAACAGAAACAGTCAAGAACCAAACGTAGGAGAGAGTGTGGTGAACCAAACGTAGGAGAGAGTGTGGTGAACCAAACGTAGGAGAGAGTGTGGTGAACCAAACGTAGGAGAGAGTGTGGTGAACCAAACGTAGGAGAGAGTGTGGTGAACCAAACGTAGGAGAGAGAATGGTGAACCAAACGTAGGAGAGATAGTGGTGAACCAAACGTAGGAGAGTGAGTGGTGAACCAAACGTAGGAGAGAGAGTGGTGAAACAAACATAGGAGAGAGTCGTGAAACAAACTTGAAAAATGACTCAGTTGACACCTCCTGTACAAGGCCAAGCTGTGCTCAGAGGGCAGGGGCACTCCGTGATGAGCCCTTCACCCACTCCCTCTCTGGCTCCTCAGTAAAAGTCTCCACTACCAGTACTCTATTATCATCTCTAGAAAAACAAATATTTTAAAAAGCTGCTCTATGGTTGATACAGTCTATGGAACAGTGATCGAATATACCTGGACAGAGTGGTGTACTGTACGTTAGCTTTTACCTGTTAGCTATTTTCTCTAGGAGCTAAGAGCTGTCGCCATGCTGTGCAGTGGTGAATGGGGGGGCTGGTCAGGCCAGCCTAAGTAGAGGGGTCAGTTAGCCTTGCTCTAGTCCATTGGACAGGGAGGGGGAGCAAGAGGAGGTGGGGAGTGAGAGGAGATGGGAGCAAAGAGGAGGTCTTTTTGGTTGAGTTGGGTGTGGTGGTGGTGGGGTTGAGGTTTGGAGTGTCCGGAGGTGGACTAGGTGTCTCACAGAGTAGAGAGATTGTGTATTTGGGGTTTCAAGGCAGGGAATCCATATTGAATCCATAAGCAAGCTGCATCTGTAATGTATTTGATCCCCGTGTAGGGTAAGTGTGATTCAGGTTGGGTAAGAGGGGTTGGGATGTGGGGTTACTGGGGCCTTATGCTCTACATGATCTGCAACCCAAATGGTCACCTTAAAGCCTATATAGGGCACTACTTCTGACTGGAGCACTATTGGCCCTGGTCAAAAGTAGTGCACAAAACAGGGAATAGTGTGCCATTTGAGATGCATGGACCCATGTTGTAGCCGTAGGGGGGCTGGGTGGGGTAGAGGTGGTCTACATGTTGTAGCCGTAGGGGGCTGGGTGGGGTAGAGGTGGTCTACATGTTGTAGCCGTAGGGGGCTGGGTGGGGTAGAGGTGGTCTACATGTTGTAGCCATAGGGGGCTGGGTGGGGTAGAGGTGGTCTACATGTTGTAGCTGTAGGGGGCTGGGTGGGGTAGAGGTGGTCTACATGTTGTAGCCGTAGGGGGCTGGGTGGGGTAGAGGTGGTCTACATGTTGCAGCTGTAGGGGGCTGGGTGGGGTAGAGGTGGTCTACATGTTGTAGCTGTAGGGGGGCTGGGTGGGGTAGCCTGGAGGAGTGTATCCATAGCCTCCTGGATATCCTGGCTGGGGAGCCACTGGAGCGGAACCTGCTGTCAACATCAGCTGTTGACCTGTATGTGTACACACACAAACACACACACAGTTATACATACAGGGTTGTCTATATTTCATCAGTAACACATAGCCGGCTTTCTAGCGTTACATTCAGAATCCATGACTCATTCCCCACCACAGAGGATTCCTTTAACAGGCTAGAAGGAACCGGAGCAGAAGGACTGGAGCCAGTTTGGGATTTTAAAAGCATCATAGACTGCACTACCGAACCTACCAAACACTATGGGGGTGGGTTCTGGGACTTTTTCCTCAGTCTTCCTTTGGCTTTCTGACTCCTCCAGTTTGTCCACCTGAGAACAGAGGGTAAGACAGGAGTCAGAGAGAGGAGCCAGTCAGCCGCATAATGGGTGAGCTCACTAGAATTTAAAAAAAAAAAAAAAAAAAAAAAAAAACTACAAATCTTAATGTTCTGCAGACAGAAATTAATTTATTGGTGTTAACTTTTGTCATGAAGACAACACTACACACAATATTATACACTACACCTTTCAATATCATACTTTATAGACTAGTATATAGCTCTACAGTGAGGATGCCTTAGAGAAGATATCATGCGGAACTGGTGAGAAACTTCACTACAGCTTTCCTTACAGGTGAGGAAGCGTCTTTAAAACTACTCTTTAAAACTACTCTTTATTAGCATTTCATTGTGTCTCCTGTTGAGGAGAAGCTCAGTCCATGCCAAGATACTGACAGTCCACTTTTATCCAATCTTAGAAAACACAAACACATCGCAGTCCAGGAGCAAAACAGACAAACCTAAATCATAACTTAGCATGCTTCTACTACAGGGCACTCCTTACCTAGCAAAATGCTACATTTCATCAATTCATCTAGAGCTGTTTATCAAAGGTATTTTGCTTGGTTAAGAGCATGCATCTTTATTTACCTTTTTACTGTAAGCGGTACATTTAACTGCTATCTTATCCAAGGCTAGTTTGTGGTCATTTTGTTAAAGTAAAATGTTCAGCAATCTTCCCAGGCAATGCTTCAGAAGTGTGAGAAGCACATGGTCAAATAAAGGCTAAATAAAACATAAATCAAGCAAGGATTCTGATGTGTTCAAGAGTCAAACAGAAATGTTTAATTTACGTCATGTAATACTCCTTGTATACGTCTTAGAAATCACTCCATCTACAGGTAGTTCAAAATGCTGCAGCTCTGCTTTTAACAGGCATCAGGAAATGTAACCATATTGCACCTGTTTTAGCTTTTCTATAGTGGCTACCAGTCACTTTTACAATCGATTTTCAAATTGTATTAATCACGTTTAAGGCTAGGAGTGGTTTAGCCCAATCCTATATCTCAGATCATTTATCTCCCTTTCGAGCCAGGACACAGCATGAGATCCTCTGGCAGGGCAACGTTGACCATTCCAAAGTCTAGGTTGAAAATAAAAGAACACTGGGCATTTGCCATTATTTACCATTGGACTTTGGAATGGATTTGCAGATTCAGTGCCTCTAAATCCCCACTGAGGACCCTTTCATAAAGATACTTTCATGTATGATTTATTAGCGTTTTTGTTTCATTGTCCTTCCTCTGGTCTTTGTTAGTACTTTTTATTGTATAATTTTATGACGGGAAGGACTTTGTTGCCTCTATTGAAAAGCGCTATACAAATAAAAGTATTATTAATAATAATAAATTCATGCAATTAAATCATTTTGAACAATTACAATGGAATAACTACAACGGTAAGAATTTCAGCAGCAGAAGGGAAAGAGACAAGGGAGTACAGGCCTCCTCTTATGATTCAAATCATTAAAGTGTAGAAAGCTAGTAGGGAATATGGTGCCACTTGGGGGACACACACAGTGTGTGGGAGAGGTGCATTTGGTTGTCTGTGGCTGTATACCTAGGGAATCTTCTCACTATGTGGTACTGTGCACTACACTGTTGTTAAAGCTATATGAGAATAGTACAACAGATCTGTATCTGCAGCAGGGGTCTGCGACTCCAGTCATCCAGGAAGCGTCACTGTGTCTGCAACACTTCATCTGCTGCCCATCTAACCAGGTGAGTACAGAGGAAACCAGCAGACCCTACAGCCCTGGAGCTGCTGACTACTAGCCTGGTCCAAGATCTGTTAGTACTATTGCCAACTCCATTGCCGTCATTGTCAGGCCAATATGTGACAAGGAGTTGGCATGATAGAACAAACAGATTGACACTCAGGCTAGCTGACTACTGATGTGGAGGATTACAGCACAGCACCTTCCAGAGTTGTGGACTGGAGTCACATAATGTGGACTCGAGTCACAAATTTGATGACTCGAGACTTGAGAGAAAATAAAAATAACTTGACTCAAGACTCGACTTTGACCTTATCTGGCCAGATTTCGTAATGTTTTGTCTGTCACTCATTTTGTAGAAGAGTTTATTTATGTGGATTATTCTACACAGCCAGAGGCAGTAGCTTCACACTTGCAAAAAAATCTGCAAAAGATTGTCTAGTGAAATGTACACTGATTGGAGCTAGTGAACGGATTGCTGATTTGCTGTACAAATGAGCAAATGTCAAATTGTGGAGAGAGAGGATTGCCATATTAAATAAAATAAATATGTATCTTCAAAAATGGTTTGGTGATCAAGAATATTACCTGTTTACTTTGCAAGCTCACCAGCAATGGAGCAATAACTACTAGCATGGGCCTACTGGTCTTTTGGTATGTAACAATTGCTTGAAATTGATCATTTACTGAAGCTTGCATTTGGAATTTGTTTTTAAAATGAATTATTACTGTGGCAAAGACGCACCATAGTCGCGGTCTTCACTTGCGGTCTCCAAGCTCCCGTAAGTAAAGTGCTTTTTCTCTTGTTGAAAATGTTTGCTTTTAATTTCAAACATTTAAATGCATAGGCCCCATGTGGTCAATCTATATTACATCTAATACCACAATAATTGCTGGCGTTTCATCATTCCATCCCTGTAGTTTATTGCAACACGTAGACATTTCTATTTCATGTTTGCTAGGCCTTTCATTTAGCCAACCATTTCTTACCCTCCGAGTGGCGGGATGTTTATTGTTGCACATGAACGTTCACAAGACTCATGGAGGTACAAGTTCTCTTCATTTCATTCAACGTATAGTTTCCTTTGTTCAAATTTCCCAGAGTTGCGTGTGTCTGTGTCCTACTACCACGTTCAAAACAACCGGAAACTCGGAAATCTCCGACTTCGGTACATTCAAGACAACTGGGAACTTGAAAAAAAGCGAGCTCCGACTCAACGGTCATTAAACTTGGGATGTCGGGACTCTATCTAGAGCTCCGACTTTCCAACATGATATCACTGACATCATGATTTAACCTTGTACTTTTCAGAGTTCCCAGTTGTCTTGAAAGCACCATTAGTCTCTGTCATTCTGGTTGTGCGTAACAGGAGCGTGCATGCCTCAGTGCCCATAGAAATAGGCCTGTGCTCCACACTTTGGAGTCAGAACGTTGAATAAAATAAAATTCTTCCATGTATGCATGGTGTTGAAATACCAATAATAATCATTACGTCTGATTAAGAGGAATGTACCAATGGATGTGGAAATTGCCTTTTACATTGTAGAACCATTATTGGTTGTAATTGCCAATTGGGAAATTGTATGGTCCTAGGGGCCAAGTGCTTTTATAATTTATGTAGACCTACCTGTTAGAGCTTTGGTTTCTCAAGGCGAGGCTGTACAGTCTTGCCCTCTACCTGGGTCTGTTCAGATAGGACAGGTTAAGCCCGATACAGAGGATATTTCTTTTGGGCTATTGATTGTGTATATTTGGAAAATCTACGTATACCTTTTGTAGGATATGGCACTTTCACCATTGGATTACCAAGGCCTGTAAATAAATCTACACTGAGCACATCAACCTGCCTTGCCTTCTGCTGATGTCATGCCCTCACGACTGATACATGTCCCTATTTTACAATTACATTGACTAGTCAAAATGTGTTGTAGACACACACACACACACACACACACACACATATATACATATATATATATACATATACACATATATATATATATATATATATATATGTTTTTTACTTGACAACTTGTGACTCGACTTGGAATTGACTCGAGTCGTGACCCATTCTACTTGTGACTCGAATAATAGTGACTTGGTCTCACCTTTGGCACCTTCTACCACGTGTTACTGTTCTACCACGTGTTACTGGTCTATGTTCTACCACGTGTTACTGGTCTATGTTCTACCACGTGTTACTGGTCTATGTTCTACCACGTGTTACTGTTAACTAGGAGCAAGCAGTCAGGGATTAGCAGTTAGAGGAGACCCGGGGGTGGCCAACCCTGGTCCTAGAGCACAGGAGGTTGGTGGCACCTTAATTGGGGAGGACAGGACCGTGGTAATGACTGGAGTGGAATGATATCAAACACATGGTTTCTATGTGCTTGATGCCTAGAGGTTTTTGTTTCAGCCCTGCACTTACACGCCTGATTCAGACTTCAATCTAGAAACACAATTTGCTGAATCAGGTGTGTTGGTGCTGGGCGGGAACATAACTTCACAGGGGGTGCAGGGTTCTCTAGGACCAGGGCTGGCCAGCACTCCCTCCAATATCACACTGTTCTACCATGGTAGGTTCCTACATCAGAAACCCAGGGTCTATGTTACAACAGAAAACAGACAGAACAAAAAAAGAAAGAATTAAAGATCCAGAGACCGTCACCTTCTCCGCAACCTCATCAACCTGGAAGAGAACCAAAAGTTCTTTGACCTCACATGGCTTGGGGTCAAAGGTTACAGGAAGTGGTGTCATGAGAGACTGCTTTAACTCTAGAGGAATGCTAGGGTTCCCCAATTTAGTGGCTCATGTTTTTAACTTAGTGAAGAAATACAAAATAATCAAGTTGTATAATTGTACAGAATCATTCTAGCCTTTGAAAAGAAACCTAGTGAAAGCATCCCCTAGCAGCATTATCACATCTTTAAGTAAACTTTCCACTACTTTCCTCTTCATTTGTATTCCCAAAAGTATTGCTTCATTTCTACCCTGTCTGTTAGCAGGAAGAGATCCATTATTTATCTTATATTTTACAACATTTTCACCCACTGAAAACAAATGTGATGTGTGTCCCAAATGGCACCCTATTCTCTATATAGTGCACCAATTTGACCAGGGCTCATGGGGTTCTGTTCAAAAGCAGTGGCAGGGTGCCATTTCGGACACAGCCTGTGCTTGCTGTGTTTACAGCAGGACTGACCTTGGTGAGATACTCCCTCATGACCTGGATGAAGTATGGCATGGCAAAGTCCATGATGTTGTGTCTCCAGGCCAGCTCCAGCACCACATTAGGGTGCAGCAGGTCATAGGAGGCAAACAGACAGGCAGCGAAACACTCCTTCCTACCCTCCTCGAGGAACCACTGCAGCAGGGTCTCAGCCAACTCTGCATCCTTAGACTCGGCAGCATACAGCATTGCATCCTGACGAACACACACAGGAAGAGGGGGCTTTATTGACTGATTGATTAGTGGATTGATTTGGGATCGATTAAAAAATTTATTTGAAACTACAGCAGGGTGTCTAGAGCATCCAGCATCCCATCCTGAGACAGGCTGACAGAGGAAGGTACAGATATTTTTTATTTTAAACTTTATTTAACTAGGCAAGTCAGTTAAGAACAAATTCTTATTTACAATGACGGTCTACACCGGCCAAACCCTAACACGGACGATGCTGGGACAATTGTGCAACGCCCTATGGGACGCCGAATCACAGCCCGTTGTGAAATCGAACCAGTCTGTAGTGACGCCTCTAGAACTGCGATGCAGTACCTTAAACCGCTGCACCACTCGGGAACATTTTGATTCTCATAGATGTTGCACCAGTGGTTACATACTATTGCAAAGCTGAAAAGCTACTGAGGAGAAAACTGAAGACACTTATTTGAACAGGTTGCAGTTGGCCAAATGTATTCACTAGAATTTCCCTCCTTCAAAGCGAAACAGTGTCCGCATCAGGCTATAGTCAGAGTAGAGTGAAATGTTAAAGGGTCCAACAACAAAAATGTTCCGTGCAAAAAGAGGAAAACCCTGTGCACAGCAGTGTGTCTGCATCCAGACGCTGGTTTGGCAGGAACAGCTCGTATCTAAAATGTTTACCTTGTATAATTTGTCCTTCTTGCAGAGTTCCACGCTCTGTCTCCAGCGGTTGTTGCCTTTGTAGAGGTATGCTGCTATGCGTCTGAACTCAATCAGCTCATGCTTCTCCAGTCTCTGGGCCAGAACAATGGTGTCAAAGTTACCATACGCGTCGATCGATGCCCTCAGACCCTATAGACAACACAGGCAGACAAATCAGGCTCAGAGTCTATGGACAAAAAAACACACACACACACACACACACACACACACACCTGGTAGTCCTCCTCCTCCGTCAGTAGGTTATTGAGGGCCTCGTTGACTCCCTTGTTGTTGTGACTCTGGACTGACCGCAGGTAAGGCTTTACCAACTTCAACTGGTTCCTCTGGAGACAGACGTCACATTATTTGGTCTTGTGTTGCTGCTAAATTGAAAGTGTTCTATTGTGCAATTACATGTATTTTTTGTTTACATTCATTCAATTCCTGGTTTAAATGACTGTTTTTTTGATTGATTACCTTGGTGAAGTATGTGACCGCCCGGCTGTGGTCTAACCGTGGTGACAGTATGGTCAGAAGGTCGTTTGTCAGCAGAGGTTTGTAATCCAGGTAAAAGGAAAGGGATTTGTAGTACAGCTCCACATTGGCCACCTAGAAAGAGTTATACAACACAATGAAGTTCCTTGTGAAGAGAGGTGAAAGAACTAGAAAATGAGAGCGATTGGCTACAGTTGTGGTTAGTATACTTTTAGTCCTTCAGTGAGGTTCTCAACTGTATTGTGAGAGGGCTGCGGAGGTTGTTACCTTGGCGATGATGTCCTTGAACTGCACCTCCTTCCATGCGTCAGTAGGGTGTGACATCATCGTGAGGACAGCATTGTCATACTCCTCGTATTTATCATACAGAAACACTAGCTCCGCCCACAGGTGGGACTGCTCCGCCGCTCGCAGCACCTGATTGGAAAACCGCAGGAAGTGAGGTAACAGAGATGACCGATATGGGAGAGAGAAATATTTACTTCCAATAAATATTTTCAGAGCCACACATACACATGCATCACACCTTAGGGATGTTGACACGGGACCAGAAGAGTTCCAGATGTTCTCTCATCTTCTGGGGTTTGAATTTGGAGTAGAGGATGGCCAGCTCTGTGAACATGCCCATGTGAGCGCGCTCCAAACCCAATGCTGCCTCCAACAGGGCTATCAGCTCCTCATAATAGCCCCGGTCCTGATGCACACAGAGACAAACGTGAGTTATCCACAAAACATAGATACTGTACAGACACCTGAAATATCTGAAAACAGTAAACACCTGACAGTAAACTATGGAGGGCCTCATCAGGTGAATGATAAAGTGTATTTACCTGATAGTCACTGATGAGCTCCTCCAGTTCATCAGCGTGGATGACGATGTGAAGACCACAGATCTGAGCCAACCGAAACTCCTCCCCAGCCACACACGCAAAACACACCTGGGGGGAAGAAAGAAAAAGAAGTCATGATACACAGCCCAACAAATGGAGCTTCCATCTATCTCTTCCCCATAGAGCAGAATGTGTGTAGAAATGTTAAGGTGCACCTCCTTCCAGGTGCGTGTGCTGTTGGCTTTCCTGGCGCTGTCCACAGCAGCCTGGTACTCTCCTAGGTGGACCAGCGTGGACGCCAGGCGGGCAAAGTTGGACACATTATTATACAGCAGCTTGGCAGCATCATACATGCCCTCCTCAAAACACCTATCTCCCACCTGGATGAGGAGAAGAACAGGAAGAGAGAGAAAGGGAGGAATGAGTGGAGAGGGAGAAAGAGGAGTTGAGACAAAGGGTCTCAGTGACCAACCGTTGCATGTTAATATACAGTGCCTTCGGAAAGTATTCAGAACCCTTGACTTTTTCCACATTGTTACTTGTGAGCCTTATTCTAAAATTGATTAAAGAAAAATGTCAAAATAACTCCGCAATATACACAAACACAATACCCAATAATGACAAAGCAAAAACAGGTTTAGACATTTTTGCAAATTTATCAAAAGTTAAAAACAAATACTTTATTTACATAAGAATTCAGACCCTTTGCTATGAGACTAAATTGAGCTCAGGTGCATCCTGTTTCCATTGATCATCCTTGAGATGTTTCTACAACTTCATTCTTATTTGAGTCCACCTGTGGGAAATTCAATTGATTAGACATGATTTGGAAAGGCACACACCTGTCAATATAAATTTGGAAAGGCACACACACCTGTCAATATAAAAAGGTCACACAGTTGAGAGCGCATGTCAGAGCAAAAACCAAGCCATGTGGTCAAAGGAATTGTCCGTAGAGCTCCGAGATAGGATTGTGTCAAGGCACAGATCTGGGGAAGGGTACCAAAACATTTCTGCAGCATTGAAGGTCCCCAAGAACACAGTGGCCTCCATCATTCTTAAATGGAAGAAGCTTGGAACCACCAAGACTCTTCCTAGAGCTGGCCGCCCATCCAAACTGATCAATCGGGGGAGAATGGCCTTGGTCAGGGAGGTGAATGAGAACCCGATGGTCACACTGACAGTGCTCCAGAGTTCCTCTGTGGAGACGGGAGAACCTTCCAGAAGGACAACCATCTCTGCAGCACTCCACCCTCAGGCCTTTATGGTAGTGGCCAGATGGAAGCCACTCCTCAGTAAAGGGCACATGACAGTCCGCTTGGAGTTATCCAAAATGAACCCAAAGGACTCAGACCATGAGAAACACGATTCTCTGGTCTGATGAAACCAAGATTGAACTCTTTGGCCTGAATGCCAAGCGTCACATCTGGAGGAAACATGTCACCATCCCTATGGTGAAGCATGGTGGTGGCAGCATCATGTGGGGGGAGGAGGTTCAGCTGCAGGGACTGGGAGACAAGTCAGGATCGAGGCAAAGATGAACGAAGCCAAGTACTGCAAGATTATTGATGAAGTCCTGAGCGACCTGGAGCAGGTTCTCAGACTGGGGCGAAGGTTCACCTTCCAACAGGACAACGACCCTAAGCACACAGCCTCTGAATGTCCTTAAGTGGCCCAGCTTCAGCCCGGACTTGAACCCGATCAAACGTCACTGGAGAGACCTGAAAATAGCTATGCAGCAACGCTTGAGAGGCATATACATACATACATACACACACAGTGGGGCAAAAAAGTAATTTTCATCATAGGTACACTTCAACTATGACAGACAAAATGAGAATTTTTTTCTCCAGAAACCCACATTGTAGGATTTTTTATGAATTTATTTGCAAATTATGGTGGAAAATAAGTATTTGGTCAATAACAAAAGTTTCTCAATACTTTGTTATATACCCTTTGTTGGCAATGACAGAGGTCAAGCGTTTTCTGTAAGTCTTCACAAGGTGTTCACACACTGTTTCTGGTATTTTGGCCCATTCCTCCATGCAGATCTCCTCTAGAGCAGTGATGTTTTGGGGCTGTTGCTGGGCAACACAGACTTTCAACTCCCTCCAAAGATTTTCTATGGGGTTGAGATCTGGAGACTGGCTAGGCCACTCCAGGACGTTGAAATGCTTCTTACGAAGCCACTCCTTCGTTGCCCGGGCGGTGTGTTTGGGATCATTGTCATGCTGAAAGACCCAGCCACGTTTCATCTTCCATGCCCTTGCTGATGGAAGGAGGTTTTCACTCAAAATCTCACGATACATGGCCCCATTCATTCTTTCCTTTACACGGATCAGTCGTCCTGGTCCCTTTGCAGAAAAACAGCCCCAAAGCATGATGTTTCCACCCCCATGCTTCACAGTAGGTATGGTGTTCTTTGGGTGCAACTCAGCATTCTTTGTCCTCCAAACACGACGAGTTGAGTTTTTACCAAAAAGTTATATTTTGGTTTCATCTGACCATATGACATTCTCCCAATCTTCTTCTGGATCATCCAAATGCTCTCTAGCCAACTTCAGACAGGCCTGGACATGTACTGGCTTAAGCAGGGGGACATGTCTGGCACTGCAGGATTTGAGTCCCTGGCGGCGTAGTGTGTTACTGATGGTAGGCTTTGTTACTTTGGTCCCAGCTCTCTGCAGCTCAATCACTAGGTCCCCCCGTGTGGTTCTGGGATTTTGTGATCATTTTGACCCCACGGGGTGAGATCTTGCGTGGAGCCCCAGATCGAGGGAGATTATCAGTGGTCTTGTATGTCTTCCATTTCCTAATAATTGCTCCCACAGTTGATTTCTTCAAACCAAGCTGCTTACCTATTGCAGATTCAGTCTTCCCAGCCTGGTGCAGGTCTACAATTTTGTTTCTGGTGTCCTTTGACAGCTCTTTGGTCTTGGCCATAGTGGAGTTAGGAGTGTGACTGTTTGAGGTTGTGGACAGGTGTCTTTTATACTGATAACAAGTTCAAACAGGTGCCATTAATACAGGTAATGAGTGGAGGACAGAGGAGCCTCTTAAAGAAGTTGTTACAGGTCTGTGAGAGCCAGAAATCTTGCTTGTTTGTAGGTGACCAAATACTTATTTTCCACCATAATTTGCAAATAATTCATTAAAAATCCTACAATGTGATTTTTCTGGATTTTTTTTCTCATTTTGTCTGCCTTAGTTGAAGTGTACCTATGATAAATTACAGGCCGCTCTCATCTTAAGTGGGAGAACTTGCACAATTGGTGGCTGACTAAATACTTTTTTGCCCCACTGTATATACACCAAGCTTGTAGCGTCATACCAAAGAAGACTCAATGCTGTAATCGCTGCCAAAGGTGCTTCAATAAAGTATTGAGTAAATGGCCTGAATACTTATATAAATGTGATCCGTTTAAAAAAACAAACATTTTTTTAATTTGCAAACATTTCTAAAAAACGTTTTTTGGTTTGTCATTATGGGGCATTATGTGTAGATTGATGAGAAAAAACATTTGAATCTATTTTAAAATAAGGCTATAATGTAACAAAATGTGGAAAAAGTCAAGGGGTCTGAATACTTTCCGAAGGCACTGTATATCAGCATTTTATACGTATTTGACACCTTTACCTGTTGTATATGGGCATTGTTAGGGCCGTTAACAAACTCATCTAGTTCGGCCAGTCTGCCAGTTTTAGCCAGAGCAAAGATGAGTTCTGTCTCTACGTAGGACTCCCGGGCCTTCTTACGAGCCATCTGAAGGAACTTCACCAGATCCTCCCAGTTATCTACAATGCACACATCATACATTACATACACACAAACATTATACACTACATGACCAAAAGTATGTGGACACTTGCTTGTTGAACATCTCATTCCAAAATCATGAAGTTGGTCCCAACTTTGCTGCTATAACAGCCTCCACTCTTCTGGGAAAGCTTTCCACTAGATATTGGAACATTGCTGCAGGGGCTTGCTTCCATTCAGCCACAAGAACATTAGTGAGGTCGGGCACTGATGTTGAGCGATTAGGCCTAGCTCGCAGTGGGCGTTCCAATTCATCCCAAAGGTCTTCGATGGGGTTGAGGTCAGGGATCTGTGCAGGCCAGTCAAGTTCTTCCACACCGATCTCAACAAACCATTTCTGTATGGACCTCAGTTTGTGCACAGAGGCATTGTCATGCTGAAACAGGAAAGGGCCTTCCCCAAACTGTTGCCACAAAGTTTGAAGTACAGAATCATCTAGAATTTTATTGTATGCTGTAGCGTTAACATTTCCCTAGCCCAAACCACAAAAAAACTGCCCCAGATTACTATTCCTTTATCCACCAAACTTTACCGTTGGCAATATGAATTCAGGCAGGTAGCGTTCTCCTAGCATCCTTCGAATCCAGATTAGTCCGACTGCCAGATGGTGAAGTGGATTAATCACTTCATAGAACGTGTTTCCACTGCTCCAGAGTCCAATGGCGACACTTGGCATTGTACATGGTGATCTAAGGCTTGTGTGCAGCTGCTCGGTCACAGAAACTCATTTCATGAAGCTCCTGACGAACAGTTCTTGTGCTGACGTTGCTTCCAGAGGCAGTTTGGAACTCGGTGGTGAGTGTAGCTTAGTTATGGTGATGTGTTGTCTTACCGTTCTTGCTGGCCGCGCTGACCACCTCCATGTAGGATGACGGGTCGTCAGCTTTGATGTAGGAGTCGATGGCCTCTTTAACCAGGTCTCTCTGGAGCTGGGCTCTGGCCAGCTGACTCCATACAGCAGCCTCATTACAACGCTCTGCAAACTCATAGGCTCTGTCCAGGTTACTGATATGCTCGATCAGAACCTAGAGACACAGGTGGACGGTATGGTTACGCTGTGTGAATGAGTAAATAGCACAAAGAAAAGTATTATTGGTATTAAATAGAGGGTACCGTGATAAAATATTTGTAAGGAGCACAAAGAAAAGCATTATTGGTGCATTGAAATAAAGCAGATACAATGATTAGCTAAATATTTGGATCATCTTCAGACTCTTGTTTACCTGAATGGCGGAGGTGTTGACGTCAAACTTTTTGAAGATGGCGAAGGCCTCCTCGAAGAGCTCGTTGCTGATGGCGATGTTAGCAATGTCTGGGGCGTCGTAGTTGTCTAGGCGGTTGATGTACTCCATCACACGTGTCCGGTCGGCCTTGATGGCCGTCAGGATCAACAGGTTCTGGAGGTTTCTGGAGGAGAAACAGAAGATAAAGACGCTAGATAAGATATCAACTACAGATATTAGTAGAACTTCTGAAATATTTTAGTCTTTTCATCCTCGAAGCTTAACTTTGGTGCCAAGTAGTGTGTGTGTGACAGAGAGAGAGAAAACGTGTGGTGACTGACCGGTGCTCGCTGAAGACTGAGTTGTCCAGTACAATCTTCTCCAGTAGTTCGATGAGCTCATTGGGCAGGTCAGCTGTCATAAAGGCCTTGACAGTCACCGATACCTCCTCTGGGTCCTGGGTCTCTGACAGAGCTGTCTGCACCACCTGGCCAACACAAGTTACCACAGGGAACCACAGGTCAGAACACAAGGAAGCAGGTAAAACACAGTATACCAACACAGGGTTATGAGTGGGTATTCTACTGACCTGGTCTATGAGTTGGCGTCTATAAGGGTTGTTCTCCTCTAGAACATTGGCCCATAGTTCTGGGTCTTTCCGTCTGACCAGGTAGCGAGCCTCACTCTTGAACAGGGAGTTCTCATTGCACACCTACAACAGAGCACAATGAAACCACATCAATCAATGCATCATGGTCGTGTGCGTGGGAGGGTGTACGAGCGTGCGTGCTCAGACCTTGATAAGGTCCAGGTCACACTGGCCCCTCTCATAGGCGACACAGGCGAGGTGGGGGTCTCTCTTCTCACAATACTTCCCCACTACAGTGCTGTCGTAGAAGGTGTTCTCCTTCAGGAAGCGCTCCGGGTTGTTGTTACTGTCTATGTAGATCTTAGCCAAGGCATTGTGAGTAGCCGGCTCCTCACAGCCCTCGTGGATACGAGACTCCAGCCACGGCAACAACAGCTTCAGTCTGGGGGACACACACAAAATGTACTTCTGAGAGCCCCTTTCCAACACCTAAGTCACACACAATACTTGGAATTTGAAGTATGGCCTCACAGGGGGGAAAAGAGGCCTGAAAGACGAAATGTTGAGGAAGTACAGGAGCAGATAGTGTTGGAGACCATGTGTGTAAGTGGTGTGTCTGTACCTGTTCCTCTTCTCCACCTCTGCCACCAGCTCGTCTGTGGAGAACTGTCCTCTCACCACCAAGATCAGGTTCTTAATGACATCTTCAGCACAGTCTACATCCAACAGACCTCCTATCACCACCGGCAGCCGGCTAGGGTTCACCTACACACACACACACACACACACATCAATGCGAGGCAATGACAGCAGAAAATATTTCTAGGATAGCTAATGCTATTGGTAAAACCAACAATAAGGTATCTTGACATGTTTTATCTTCCTTCCCTGCAGTGCTGTGTTCCTCCTCACTGTGCCTACTGCCAGACTGATGACTCTTACCTTCTGAACATAGATCTCAATGTACTTCTGCAGAGTGTTGCGGTAGAGGTAGAGAACCAGGTCATGGACAAAGTCAAAGCGGTCACACACTATGATCAGAGGCAGCTGGTCTGTCAGTTTAGCCTCCTGATGAGAGAGAAAGCGAGATTGTAGTCTGCTAGACTAACGACTGTGTTAAACGTTCCCCCCAACCAACCCTGCTAGGGTCGCCCTGGTACCTTGAGGAAGTTCTTGACCCTGTCCGGGTCGTAACAGTTGCTCTCTCTACAGATGCGTTCCACCTCCTTGATCTGTCCGGTCTTACAGGCCGCCTGGATGTATTTAAAATGAACGTCGGGGTCCTGGCTAAAGTTCACTATGGAACCCAGGAAGTAGAACACACCTAGGGGAGGAAGAACACCGTTTCACATTGGATTCCTAGTTTTCCTGTGAATGCCGCCCAGGTAAACCAACACGTAAAAAAAAAAAAAAAAAAAGGGGGGTTGTGTGTATTTTTTGGGCGATAGGACCATAAAGAGAGGACAGCAAAGGTAGGAGATGTAAACCCATGGTATACCCCTTTTGTGTTAGCAAATTCATCAGGGACCACCTCATAATCAGACTCAAGTACAATAAAAATAACCTACAAGGAGTTTTACTTTGGATGCTGCAGTACATGGCTGATAAACCGAGTCTCAGGCACGGGAAAATATCAATTTTAAAGGCCGCCTCTTGGCATCGGAGAGAAAATTTTGCCGTTTTCAAGCTAATTTCCCGCAATTCTACACATTTTGCCATGAGGCAGATAACACTTTACAAGCTTAAATTACAGTGCATTCATGTAAAATAATTATAAAATGGGGAATAGTATTGAGTTTAACAATTTATAATTGGTGGAGTGCTGTGGATACCAATATCCCTGTGAGCCTCCCTGGCCCATGTTGCCCAGAGTTAAGAACATACATTGTAGATAATAATATTACATTGTATTACACACAGGCCATAAGCTGACACATTTTAAAACATAATAGGCCAGATCCAGACATACCCTCAAAACTCTTGAAGGACTCGAAGAGATCCACCAGGGCATTTGTTCCCAGCTGTTCGTGGTATTTAGATGCCACCTGGACACACAGCTGAAGGTTCTGTCGGATGTTGGCTGATAACATAGCCCGAAGACACTCTATAGAGTCCTCTACTGACAGGGCGCCAAAGAAGTTCACCAGCCACTGCAGGGAGAGAGGAGAGGGTTACTACAACACACCCCACACAGAGGATACATTTAAACACACCTACAGGTACATACCTCAGGGTTGAGCAGGTGTGTGTGTACGAGAGTCCTTTTGATGTCGAACAGGTCAGTGTAGTGCTCTAGAGCCCTCTGCAGCAGCCCAGCCTTCTCACACAGCTGGGCGATGTGGGCTCGGTCATAGTGACTAAACATCTGGTTTCCCAGGATTGCATCGGCCACCTGGATACACGCACAAGTTATAACACAACGGACCAATAGAAACACAACTGACATAATGAAAGGTGTGTGTGTGTTTACCTGGGGAGCATGGAGGAGATTCATTTCCAGTAGGCGTGTCTGTAGGTGTCCCTCGGCTGGCTGGTTGTTCTTCAGAGCGTCCAATAGGAATGAGGTGCACTGCTGGATCAGACTGCCCTCCATGAACACATCCACTATCTACACCAATCAGGAGAGAGAGGGGACATCAGCAACCAATCACAGGAGAGAAAGAGGTAATCAAGTGTCATAGGGAGTACACTACTGGATCAGATTGCTCTCAACCCTAATACAACCTCTAGTGCCATAGACACCGTGTAGATCCCAAAACAATCGTTTAGGTATGATAAGTAATATGGTAATTGCACCACTTTCTGATATGCTACGGTATACATTTTGAACCTCTCCAATCTGCTATACTTTAGTACCTAAGAGCTAAGGGTTAGAGGGGGATTTGCTCTCAAAGGAGCAGCTTATAAGGAACCAACAGGAAGACAGTATAATATTAATTTGAAAGAATTCCATTCAGAATGTGGGAATCATCAGGTAGCATGACATTACCTCTAAACTCATGATTATAGGCGTGTGTCCAAAAAGGCATCTTATTATTATTATTATTATTATTGTTATATAGAGAACTAAAGTTGACCAGGGCCCATAGGGCTTTGGTTGAAAGTAGTGCACCATGATTGGGAATAGGCAACCTAAATCTGTGGTTGTGGGCAACTTGTACCCAGAGCCAGTTCAGACAGGAGGAAGGGAAAGTTGATATGCCATTAAAAGGAGGAAGGCTCACTCAGTCAGAGAATTCCTGGCATTGCTCTCCCACATGGAATAACAAACCGGGAGGCTCCCACACTGGGCAGTGTGTATGTGTGTGTGTGTGTGTGTGTGTCTGTTACCTGGTTGATGTTGGCCAGGGGCTCCTCATCTGCAACCAGCATCTGAGAGAACTGTAGACCCTGTTCTGGACTGACCCGCATCACATTCCTCAACAGAAACACCCAGTCTGGAGAGTAGCCCACCTACACCAGGGAGAGAGAGGGGGAGAGGGAGGCCACATCACAACACCGTCATCTGATGAGACAAGCAGGATCCCATGCCAAATCTGAATTCATAGAGGAAAATGCTATGAGATACTATGAGAGTTGTGCATCCCAAATGACACCATATTCCCTTCATAGTGCGCTACTTTTGACCAGGGCACTATACTGGGAATAGGGTGCAATTTGCAACACATCCAAAGAGATTTCACTTCCAGAGTGGATGGACTTGTACCTTCTTGGCGTAAAGCACTATCTTCTGGAACTGTCCGGTCTCAGCGAAGCACTGGATCACCTTGCTGGGTACGTTGGCCCTGAGGTAGACGCTGAGGGCCAGAGTAGGATCTACTGCCTTAACCAGGTCACCAAGCTCCTCACAACACTCCAGCTACACACACACAGTACATCAACTGTAGCTATACTGCATTTTCAGAGTAAATATACAAAGGGAACAGGTTGAAAGTCTCAATGGACCCTGTTAAAGGACTCCTGTTTACATAGTGTGTGTGAGCATTGTACAAGCTCAGACTTTGCTGATAGTAAGTACACTTTTTGTCAATAAAGTAGCTATGACAGATATATGGTTGTCCCACCTAGCTATCTTAAGATGAATGCACCAACAGTAAGTCTCTCTGGATAAGAGCATCTGCTAAATGACTACCATGTCAATGTGGCAAAACTGTCTAGTCCACAGCTGAATCTCCAGTCAGTCCTACCTTGTCCTCTTTCAGCCACTTCTCCAGCAGCTGCTTGCGTCCCTGCTGTAGCACGGGCCTGCACAGCTCCAGAGACTCAAACTTGTTAAGCTGGCCCTGGTCCAGCAGGATGCCAAAGTACTGAAGCAGGGGAGAGGCCTGGCCCGGCTGGCTTGGCACACTCTGGAACTTACGGATGGTCTCCGCTGTACGCAGGATACCCTGGAGGAGGGAGGGGGAGTATAGGAGAGGAAGAGGACAATATAGTGTTATTGTAGCGAAGTGTATAACAAAGCTAAGGAGGATATATTGAAAGACAATAGTCTCCTCTTAGGTTTGCAAAGTTCCAGTAACTTTCCCCAAATTCCCAGGTCTTCCAAAAATTCTGGTTGGGGGTTTCTGGATATCCTGCATATTCCCTCCTTATTCTGGGAATCCTCCAACTGGAATTTCAGGAAAGTTACTGTAACCCTCCTCCAGACCGAATAGATCATCTCCTCTCCCCTGGCCCTGGGGTCTGACCTACCTTTGGTGTGGAGGCAGCCACCTTGGCAGCCTCGGAGTAGGAACCCTGGGCGAACAGCGTGTTGAACTTCCTGGCAAACAACTCATCTGCCCCGGCCAGGTTAGAACGCATGGCCATCCTCAGGCCCAGGTCTGGGTTCTGCAGCACGTTGGTTGCATAGTTCACTATGTTCTCCTCCTCCACACACACTGACAACACCTGAGGGGGGATGCATCAAATGAATGGTCTGCTACTGAACAAAGCCCTATTCAAAGTACAGCACAACATAAGGAATAGGCTGCAATTTGGTACACAGCCCAAATCAAATCAATCAATCAATTGACGATTAACTCTGAATAGCTTGTTATGTGTATATGCTTTCACATGTATCCACTAAAAAAACGAAATAACTCTAGTGTTCCTGTAGTATACAGACGTTAAATCTGATGGGATTTAGAGGAGTTCTTACCTGTCCCTTCTTGTTAACCCCGATGATGCCGGAGGTGGGTTCGTGGGGGGCAGTGACGAAGATGGTCTCAGCGCTGATGCGGTTCATATAGATACACACTCCCGACTCCAGATCATACAGGTGGATGTAGCCATACTTAGTGATCAGGTAGATCACGCCATGCTTGGTGCCAATCTGAGTTCAGAATCATGGGGTACAGCTATTACACCCTGTGTATGGGCCAAAGACAACTATGGGTTCTCTTAGCAGTGTACAACACCAAGAAAAATCCAATCAACATTGTTGAACGGCAGTTAAGGTTTTTAATAGTTAAAGAAGCCTGAACCGAGAGGTGTGTGTGTGCAGGTTGCTGATAAGTGAATAAGATAAGGGAAAACACAACCCGAGCACAAACAGCTTCAGTTGTATTGGTTAAATACACAGAAAGAAAACCTCCCAGCCAACAGAGTTAGTCTGACCCTTCTGATATACTGCACAACTCATTCATTTCATTCAGGCATTGTGAGAGCCACCCTAAGTCTTCCCTGCTGGGTCTTTAGGGGTCCTTACCTGCATGGCGACGGGGAAGTCTGTCTGCGCCTCAGGAGGGAAGAACACATCAACCGCCTTCTTGGTAAATGGCTGGTTCCCTGTAGCCGGGTGACCCACCTCTATGATATGCAGCTGGAACACAACACGACCACACGTCAACATACTGACCGCATACTAACCACAGTAACATACTGACCGCATACTAACCACAGTAACATACTGACCGCATACTAACCACCCATAACCACAGTAACATATTGACCGCATACTAACCACCCATAACCACAGTAACATACTGACCGCATACTAACCACCCATAACCACAGTAACATATTGACCACATACTAACCACCCATAACCACAGTAACATACTAACCACACATGACCACAGTAACATACTGACCACAGTAACATACTAACCACAGTAACACACTGACCACAGTAACACACATCAACATACTGACCATACATGTCAACATACTTACTGCATACTAACCACAGTAACACACTGACCACAGTAACACACTGACCATACATGTCAACATACTTACTGCATACTAACCACAGTAACACACTGACCACAGTAACACACTGACCATACATGTCAACATACTTACTGCATACTAACCACAGTAACACACTGAACACAGTAACACACTGACCACACACGACCGTATGCATTTTGCATTATGACCACATAGTAACATACAGTAACCACAAAACAACAAGTCCGCACAAGTCTTAACAGCGATTGGCATTCATATGTCACATGCATATATGGTGAGTCCTGGTTTGAACTGGAACTAGGTTCACCATGCCTGTATATCCCCCAGTGTCCTCTTCTCACCTTGCCACCAGCCTGGCTGCGCACAGCAAAGCAGAAGAGAGTGGAGGCTTTGGTGTTGCCCTCCACCTTAAACTCTCCGAAGGCTGCAGCATGTCCCTCGATGGGCTGGGACACCTTCCTGTCCACAGAGTACAGCTGCATGGCCCCCACCACACGGTTTTGCTGCAGGATAGAGGAGAGAGAAGAGGGGATGTCATCACTGTCTGAACATGCTAGAAAAGGACCAAAGTACGGTGCTTTTAGAACACAAACCCTCCCTAACGTACACCGTATGTCTGATGTGTGTGCTGTGAACTATGGGTGTGTATAAGACGTGCGTGGGTGTGTGCATACCTGTGCCGAGATCCCGATAAGCAGAAGCCACTTCTGCTGTTCGTCTGTTCTGTAGTTTATGATCTGGCAACCGGCCAGACTGGCGTGCCGATCAAACACTTTGATTGGCTGAGAGTCCCCTTCCATGCTCCAATGGTAGACGGCCGCTTCAGTCACCAAGGCGACGGTGTTGACAGAGATCCACTTCCAGAACATGACTTCCTCTGTCATGGTGTGAGCCTTCATCTTACTCTTCATCTCAATGTTGAAGATCTGCAGGCACTTAGCAGCTGAGGACAAAGGGAGGGCAAGAGGAGAGACCAATATAACAATTCATAATATTGTTCTATATTATGGGAGATACAGTGAGACAGTGAATGAAGCTAATGCTAAACTGTAGCTTGTGAACTGCATCTTTGGGTAGCTAGCTGACTATCCAGGACAATGGACTTCCTACTAGGTCTCCATGAGATTTGTACTTTGTTTGAACAATCCCTTTAAGTTCCCAGCAAACTGGATTTCCATGAGGGGTCAAAAGTGTGCTATTTCCCTGTCCAGGGAAAGAGCGTGACAGGAGTGGGGATAGATAAAGAGCGAGGCCGATAGGTAGACAATACACTCAATGACCTAATATATAGTATCTAGCAGACAGATCCTCCAGAACAACTGTGGATCTCTTCCCCGGGTTGTTTCTGTAAAGGAGAACATGTTCTGAATCTCTTAATTACATGGATGGTGAAATAAAAAGGTTAATAAATAGAGTACTTTTTTGTGATGTTTGTATGTCTAACAGAGACACAGAACGTGGTGTAGCGGTCTAATGCACTGTATCGCAGTGCTAGGGGCATCACTACAGACCCTGGTTTGTTCCCGGGCTGTATCACAACTGGCCGTGATCGTGAGTCCCATTGGGCGGTGCACAATTGGACCAGCGTCGTCCGGGTTAGGGGTTGGCTCATTGCGCTCTAGCGACTCCTTGTGGGGGGCCGGGCGCCTGCAGGCTGACCTTGGTCATCGGGTGAACGTTGTTTCCTCCGACACATTGGTGCGGCTGGCTTCCGGGTTAAGAAGCGCGGTTTGGCGGGTCATGATTTGGAGGATGCATGACTCGACATTCGCCTCCCGAGCTTGTTAGGGAGTTGCAGCGATGAGACAAGATCGAAATTGGAGAGAGACAAAAATATTTGAGAGTGGCGGCAACGTTTTAGCAGCGGCGGGACGACACTGCTAAATCAATATAGGGGAAACACTTGAACTAGCAGGCTATTCAAAGGATAGTGAGAGAGAGCTGCCATAATCAGTGTTGGCTACGAAGGAACTGTTCTAGTCTCTGGCATGCTGAGAGAAATTAGTGAGGAAATAAAACTCCATCCTTTATTAACCTCCCATATGACAACCATTGTAAATGGAACTAAGCCCGAAGGACATCATTTAAAGATGAAACTAGACCAGTACTGACAGCATGTCCTATAGTTTCAGGTTTAGACAGTGAGTGAGGAATAGATGCGGGTTTCAGAGACCACCACACGTAGGTGAAGAGGTACGACATACCTGGTACGCTGCAGAGAGGAATACCTCACACCTCCTAGTGTGTATGATATCTGATGAGGTATACCACACACACAGTCAACCCGCACACAACAGGTCATGCTAGCATGTACGGTTCTCATAAAAGCATGTGTGGGTGTCTGTGTTTGTGGGGGGGACTAACAAACTGAAAAGTTCCACACTTGAGATGTCACAGTCAGGAGACAGTTACAAAGTGTGGATTCAAATGTACAGAATCGAATGCTCATCCAAACGATCTCATCGATTTGGTTACTTTTCAGAAGGAATCAGAATACAGTGCCTTCAAAGTATTTACACCCCTTGACTTTTTCAACATTTTGTGGTTACAGCACAAATTTAAAATTGATTAAATTGAGATTGTGTGTCACTGGCCTACACACAATACCCATAATGTCAAAGTTGGAATTATGTTTTTATAAATGTTTACAAATTAATTTAAAAAGTGAAACGCTGAACTGTTTAGAGTCAATAAATATTTAACCCCTTTGTTAAGGCAAGCCTAAATAAGTTCAGGAGTAAAAATGTGCTTAACAAGTCACATAATAAGTTGCATGGACTCACTTTGTGCAATAACAGTGTTAACATGATTTTTGAATGACTACCCCATCTCTGTACCCCACACATACAGATAATTGTAAGACCCCTCGGCCGAGCAGTGAATTACAAACACAAAGACCAAGGAGGTTTTCTAATGCCTCGCAAAAGTGGGCACCTTTTGGTAGATGGGTAAAAAAAAGCACACATTGAATATCGCTTTGAGCATGGTGAAGTTATTAATTAGCCTACACTTTGGATTGTGTATCAATACACCCAGTCACCACAAAGATACAGGCCTCCTACTGAACTCAGTTGCCGGAGAGGAAAGAAAACCGCTCAGGAATTTCACCATGATGCAAATCCTGACTTGAAAACAGTTCAAATCAATAGCTGTGATGCGAGAAAACTGAGGATGAATCAACAACATTCTAGTTACTCCACAATACTAAATTACAAAATGAAAAGGAAGCACTCTGCATCCCGTTTGCAATAAGGCCCTAAACTAAAACTGCAAAAAATGTGGCAAAGAAATGAACTTTATGTCCTGAATACAAAGTGTTATGTTTGAGGCAAATCCAACATCACCGAGTAGCACTCTTCATATTCTCAAGCATAGTAATTGCTGTATCATGTTATGGGTATGCTTGTCAATGGCAAGGACTAGAGAATTTTGGGGGGATAAAAACAAATGGAATAAAAAATAAGCACAGGGCAAAATCCTAGAGAAAAACATGGTTCAATCTGCTTTCAACAGACACTGGGAGACAAATTCACCTTTCAGCAGGACAATAACCTAAAACACAAGGACAAATATGCACTGGAGTTGCTTACCAAGACAACATTGAATGTTCCTGAGTGGCTAGTAACGGTTTTGACTTACTTCTACTTGAAAATCTATGGCAATACTTGAAAATGGCTGTCTAGCAATGATCAACAGCCAATTTGACAGAGCTTGAAGAATTATTTTAAGAATAATGTGCAAATATTGTACAGTACAGATGTGCAAAGCTCTTAAAGACTCACAGCTGTAATCGTTGCCAAAGGTGATTCTAACATGTATTGACTCAGGGGTGTGAATACTTTTGTAAATTAGATCATTTGTGTTTTTAATTTTCAATAAATTTGATTAAGGAGGAAGGGAAGCTTTTATGAGAGACATGATGACCACAGACAGAAGAGACAGACCAGAGACCACAGACACAAAGACAGCGATAACACCACAGACAGAGAGTGACAGGCAGGAACTCACCGTCTGAGAGAAGGTGACAAGAAAGCAAGCAAGGGAAAGAAAGCCAAGAGTCAGTCTTAGAAAAATAGTTTGAGAGCAAAGCAGACATCTCAGAGATAGAAAAAGGAGAGAGAAAAAAGGTATGAAAGAAAAAGAGTGAGACGAGAGAGAGAGGAACACTCACCCTCTGATAGATGACAGAAAGCAAGGGAAAGAAAGGTAAGAGTCAGTCAAAGAAAAAACGAGGGGGAAAGAGAGATGTAAAGAGATGTGCAAAGCCTGAAGAGATGCATTAGAAGTAAGGCAAACCGATACCGACAGAAGACTAAATGCGCCTGTGTTTTGACAAAGGGGTAGAAGCAGTGGCGGAAAATCAATTTACATGACCAATTTAGTACATTTAGGCAATGTGTCTGAGTGCACTGAATTTGTTTTTACAGCACGGGAAGAAATAGTACATTATAACACAGATACACCAAACACTGCATTTGACAGCTATGTTAAAGTTGGAGTTACATAAACAGCAATCCTGTGTGCAATATTTAAGCATTAAGACACCTGGGGGTGTGGTATATGGCCAATATACCACAGCTAAGGGCTGTTCTTAGGCAAGGCGCATCGCAGAGTACCTGGACACAGACCTTAGCCGTGGTATATTGGCCATATACCACAAAACCAAGAGGTAACTTATTGCTATTATAAACTGGTTATCAGCGTAAATTGAGCAGTAAAAATAAACATTTTGTCACACGGTCTGATATTCAGAGCTCAAACCACCCAGTTTATAATGCTAAATAACACACTATTGCTTTTAGATAACTTTTTCAGAACAAACGTGATTTTGAAAGAGGTTTCTCATATACCCATGTAGTAAAAAAATGTGTTTCTTTTTTTTTAACCTTTATTTAACTAGGCAAGTCAGTTAAGAACAAATTCTTATTTTCAAAGATGGCCTAGGAACGGTGGGTTAACTGCCTGTTCAGGGGCAGAACGACAGATTTGTACCTTGTCAGCTCGGGGATTGGAACTTGCATCCTTTCGGCTGGTAGTCCAATGCTCTAACCACTAGGCTACCCTGCCGCCCCAATGATAATGATAATGATTTAATTACTCTAGTAACAGCATTGGATTAACAAGTAACTACGTAGTAAGTGCATTGCAACAGAGCGTTTTATTCCACCAGTGGAATAAGGAGCAGTGAGGGCAGGGGTCAGGGGTGTTAGGGAGCGTCCCAAATAGCACCCTAATCCCTACACAGTGTGCCATGGGCCCTAGTCAAACGTAGTTTGCTACATAGGGAATAGGGTGCCATTTGGGATTCACTCACAAGGATGTGGGGCCGTGGTGGTAGCCTACCTTTCAGGGCGATGACCTTGCTTGTAGGGTTCATAATGGCGCTGTCAGCGGAAATGGGTCGCCTGCTGGGGTTATTGGGGTCAGCCATGTCTATGATCACCACCTGGTTTTGCTCACCCACCTTCTCCCGGATGCAGATGAATTTGTCAGACTCCATGGTCAGGTAGCTGAACCCAATGTTGGCCGGATTCACCCCTAGGTTCTGCAGCTGAAACACACCGCAACACACACAGCCGTTAAATCCAATCTAAGTATTTCAGAGGCAACTGCTATAGTCAACCAATAACCCTAGACACGTGTAGTACAGATCAATGGATTTGAAATTAGAAATGTGGGTATTTGACCTCTTTTGGGCTAGTTGAAATGTGTGGCATTATTGCTCATATCTAACCAATCCTTTAGGACTACACCAGCGCTTAGGTGTACAGTACAGACTAGGGGTCATTTGGAATTGGGCAGTGCAGTCAGTGGCACAATATAAAGATATGAATCTACAACTGATATTTTCTGGAGTCGTACAAGGATGAAAAAAAACTAAAGTTGCCAGTTGATAACATTTGCCTTGGGTCAGGGAAAACAATTCTCTAAACACTCACTCTATTAAAATAACTGCTGTTCTGGTCCAGTTTTCCAGAAGGATATTCTTAAAGGTTGTTTTACAAGGAGAAGGTTAGGTGGAGTTACATAAACAGCACAGTCAGGCCTGGGAAACATGGCATAGGGCAGGCAGACAACAACAGGGTATTAGGATGACTCTGGAAAGCTTTGTGTGCTGTGACAGCTGCTATTAATCTGGCTTTTACTGAGGCATTATACAATAACATACAGTAACAGTCATTTCCCGCAACTTATTTAATTCACATAACCCAACACTCCCAAATACCAAACTCTACATAGTAGTGCTTGAGAGAATCTCAAACGCCAAACAGTAATTACTATTTAATTACCATGCTATTATGTTATTTCTAAGTAAATACAATGTAAACAGCAGACTAAAATACAAATGCTGTGTAACCATAAACAATGGCTGATTCAGGTCAGACCTCTGCTAGTGGTTTCAGAGACTCAGATGGGAGGGCTTCCCGGGTAGGCCTAGAATGTGCCCTGATCTCCAGTGTCCCCCCCGAATGGCACCCTATTCCCTGATGCATGTAGGGTCCAATGCCCTATAGAGAATAGGATGCCAATTGATCTGACCTAGAGTGAGATTAGATGTGATCTCCCCCAGCAGGTCATACTCTTCAAAAAGAGATAGATCTCCAGATAGGAATACATGATCCTCAGTAGTAAATTATATCCATC
Organism: Oncorhynchus tshawytscha; assembly: GCF_018296145.1. Lineage (NCBI taxonomy): Eukaryota > Metazoa > Chordata > Actinopteri > Salmoniformes > Salmonidae > Oncorhynchus > Oncorhynchus tshawytscha. The sequence continues at coordinate 24,714,136 of NC_056440.1, read as the reverse complement.
ATTGAGCTCATTGTTGTCCTAATGAGGAGATTACTCTTGATCTGAAGACGTAGCCAATATAATTGAGTACTGAACATTGTCAGTTACAACTGCAACAGTTAAAACCTGAAGGTTTTCAACCATTTTCAGTACTAGTATTCACTGATACTAGTTCCAGGTAAAATTTGTCCTTGACCATAGACACAGATCTAGAATCAGTTTGCCCTCCCCATATCATAACCTTAACCATTATGGTGGGAAACCACTGAACTGACTCGTGTCTATAGGTCTCCTCTAGCCCCATGACAGCACTGTGAGGTGATCAAGGGTTAGTCCGGGTGGAGCACCAATCAGCCGATAAAATGAGAGGCCAAAGAGGAGATATCTTTACTGGCTGCCAGAAATCTCTGAGGAGGAAAGAGGGAGGTGAAGGAAAAGAAGGAGGTAATGTTAGGGGAAGAAGGACCAGGGGAGTAGCTGCCAGCTGGGCTGAGGAGGGGAGGCAGTATGGCAGTACTATGGAACCCTATTCCCTAAATGTAGTGCACTAAAGGGAATTGGATGTAATTTGTAACTTAGCCCAGAATGACAGAAAGATGGATTAAGATGGGGGGAAGGTGAGTAAGCTAAGGCAATAGGGGAGGGAGGACATACCATGTCTAGAGAGAGGAGTTCCTATAATACTGTGCTTGTGAAAGGCCTGGGGAGGGGTGGCTGAGTCACTGGAAGCATCTCCCCGCTGCCCTCCTTCATAGAACATTCCAAACTAAATCACTCGCAACCACAACCCAGTGTCTTCAGAACCCAATCTCTGTGCACATATTGACACGCACACGCGTGCGTTTTGACCAATCATATCAGCTCTGAAAAAGACCTGATTGGTCAAAAGACCAATTAGTGGAAAAAAAGATCAGAATTAGGCTGCCTGTCTAAACGCAGCATCCGAGGCGGCAGGCCTGCCTAAATGTGTATGTACTCTAGTCCTAAGTGTATTGTATTTGCTAATAACACAGCTCAGATTTGTTGTCTGCATTCCTCTGGCTTTACATTTCCTAAAAATGATAATAATAATGAATATTAACGGAGACATTATCTGATCTAGTAGAGCCGGGAAGATACCAGTATTGCGATACTCGTTAGTATAGTGGCAAGGAAACAAAACATTAAGTGGGTTTAACCTTTTTAGGAAAACAGCCCTAATGTTGGAAACAAACCTTTATGTTGTCATCTAGAGTTACATTTACGGAACACAATAGTTTACATACAGCAGGTTTTTAAAAGGGACCGAAGAGTTTGGTCTGCTTTATGTTCTAATATTTGCCAAAGAAAAAATTTTTGCAATACTGTATCTTCACAGCCCTATTAGGCTTATCTTGTCTTTTGCAATAGTGCTATGTCTTTAAAAAATATCTCTCTCAAAACCGTGATTCCTAAAATATGTGTCCAGAAATTTGGTCAACGGTGTCAGATTTCTCTACAATCATAAATAAATCAGGAATGAACTACACCATAATGACCTCTTCTTCAGGTCTTTCTCACATGCAGTACAACAGGACTACTCATGGTCTGTCAAGTTATATAATTGAGAGATTTAAACAATATTGAAATCACCTTGGTCACAACAATAAACTGTCAATGCTATCTCCGTGATAGGATATACATTTTGGTTCAAATGTGTTTATTTTAAATTAGGTTTTAGAGTCATAAAACAACTGAGGTAAAACTACATTTCTACTTTGACTACCACTGGAATAAGGGGATTGTGTTTGTCAACTTCGTAAAACATCAACTCCGTCAGATTTTTGTCTAACGTCAATTCCGTCCGAGTGCTGAAAGAGCTGATAGATTGGTTAGATTTTTTGGGAGGATTTTCAAATGAATAATTTTCTACATTTGAAAATTATTGTTGAACTTTTATTTTTAAAGGAAAAAAATAGGTCTGTTAGTATTTGTTGTCAAGTCCGTCAGAGACTTATCAACTCCGTCACTGATGGCTAACCCCCTTAAGATCAATTTGTCAATATTGAGAAAAATATATTTATATTACTGTTCTGCAACATACACTTAAAACAATGCATTTGCTGTCTAAATGTAACAGATAATGTTTGTTTTATAAAATGTTTTACGTGCTGAATCTAGAAAAACATGCCAAAATACAAACGAAATGAGTGCTGGAGCATTATACAGCGTTATGAAATAAAAAATAACTTGAGATCTATATGACATATTTGAATAATCTAATGTTAGAATTACACAAGCAAGTCCTTTAAACGCTTGAAAACAAATGTGAAAATGTAAATGCAATTTAAATGGTGTCTGACAGAGTTGACATGGGCTTAAATCCAGTTCATTGCATTTTATGAAGAAATTAAAGAGTTAGGTTGTTCCTTTACACGGTGTGATAGCTGATACTTTGGTCTTTCAAAATAAATATTTAATATAAATAAATTTAGAAAAATATGAGAAAAAAAGTAGAGATTCTCAACTTTCAAACATTCCTGAGCTGTCAGTTTAATAGCATGTTAACCTGCCATATTTAGTATCACCACTCTTGCTATAAAAAAAGTCAATAATATAGGCTAACAAAAATAGACTCTAGTTTAGGACAGCTCCTTCCAGTTAGGTGTATTGTTTCAACTGAGAGAGACTGGTGGGTGTGTTATTTTTAGAGTTTCATTACTTAGGCTTTGTCCATATCAATGTGTTGTGCAGGAGGGTAGTAAGCAGTAATAAGACTGACTGGTTGGCTGGACACCAGCCATTAGTTCCGGTGCAGATAGAGCTGTTCCAGCCGACAGCAGTGCTGTCAGAGGTGCTCTGCTGGGCATTATGATCATGATCTCACTTCCCCTTCCTGCCCTGATGTGATTTTATGGGTTAAATTGGCCTGCTTACCTAATCTGTCTATTAGTGGAGACAACAGCAACAGCCCTGAGCAAGGAGCTGCTCTTCTGTTAGTACTAGAGAGTAATATCCCAAAGCAGGGAGCTGACAGGCAACCAGCTGATGGACAGGCAACAGAGACTGACTGGGACCAGAAATCAACCCAGGCATTTAACACACCAGACTATTTTTTTTGCCAAATAAATGGTCATTATTTATGTGCAAAAACACACAAAAAAACTGGCCCAAAGATGGACCAGCCAATCTGGCATTTGCTCAAAGTGCCCTATGGCCAATCTGTTTATGACTGGCTACATACCTCACAGGTCTCTCCCTCTCACTAGGGCAGACTCAGACTGAGGCTAAACTACAGGGTATTGAACGTGGGACTTCTGTGAGACTCATGGACTCCATTAGCCTACTGAGCTAAAGCAAAGGTTGGGTGTTTTCAGCAACATCTGGCCTACATAAAGCAGAACCTAATTTGTCCCAGACTGAGCCCCAAAATAAATTATTCATCTGCTAATAGACTAACAAACACAATGTATCATAAATGAAATACTAAAGGGCACAGATCACTGATCCATTTACATTAAATAAGTCTCCACGAACACACACGAGTAGGGTCAGTCAGTCAGTCAAGCCTGGGAAAAAGGACTATTAGACTAAACACAGCTTAGTGTTATTGACATGTTTAAGAACACACAATGAGACACTGGCAATGTTAATTTACAGTGTGCGTGCCTATATTGGGGGTGCTATGTTTATGGCTAACCTTATAAAATTGGGATAAGTCCAGCAGTAGTTGTACATAAAGCTAAAACAACAAATCCAGTCTCGTCTGTGTGTACAGGGCAGTGAATGTCAACCCAGACTATACTATTTAATGCATAGAGGGTGTAAATACCAAGACAGGAGAAAAGAAAAAAAGAACTTCAGGGCCAAAGTCCTCAGTTCGCAAATTCCTGGCATTTCTCTCTCAGCTGGAGCCATGACAGATCACAGCAGCCTACCAATCAGAGCAAGCCCGAAAAGAAATCATACATGGAATAAAAATAAAGGGATACACTATCAATCGATTTGTCTGGTAAAATCTTGCTCAAATAATGTTGTGTTGCCTTTCAATATATGCATTTGTAGCAATGCAGGGGGAATAACCAGAGTAGGGCTTGAACCAGCAACCCTATATAGGTAAAAGGAAAGCATGCCACCTGTGCTATAGAGGTTCAGATCTCGACCCTGTTACCAGATCTGTTAGTGCTGTTTTGCCAACTCATATAAAAAGGGCACCACATTTTAAAATGGAACTGGTGAATGTTGGTGGGCTCTGTTGGCTGCATTGGAACGAGTGGGTAGTAGACATGGTAAATGGTAATTTGCTGGGGAGTGTCCAGAGAGAAAGAGGTCTTTAGTGAAAGGCAATTTCAGTCTTGATGTTGCCACAGCAACGAGCCACTGAAGGGGAGTGAGGTGGGCACGTCACAAACTTTCTCTTTGGCCCCAAGAAACCGATGGATAGTTGGTGTTCTCCAATATGGCCCACTAATTAAAAAATATGACGCCATCTAATCAAGCCACATCCAAACACCGTTGAGCCATAGTTTATCTAACTGCATACATTTATCGTAAATCACTCAATTCCAACAAGAGTTCATTGCTTAGTCCAGTCACTGGCTGTATTGTCGGGTCCGCTGAAAGCAGACTAACGTTATAGGCTACCAATACGATCTGACTGTTCAAATTTTACAAGTCATCATCTGCCCCCACAGAAGCTAGCTAGGCCTGTGTGTGTCTATATTGAGCACTCTCCAAGCAGCCCTGTCAGATTCCATTTAAATGCGGTATGGTGTTCCTATGTCTGAAAAACTGCGCGAAAATGCCTCCTGTGTTTTTTCGGCTGTTAGCGTCTTCTTACCTGCAGATGTTCCTGAAATCGTATCGGCAGTATCTGAGCCATTTTTTAGGCTTTTTGTGTTTCAAGTGTCCGGAGAAAAGGAAAGGGGAAGGGGACACGAGGAGGAATGAATGTTGTCTTGTATTAAAAGTGCCCCAAAAGCTCTCAAAAGTAAGATACGATGTACAATGAAAGGCGTCTCGCCGGCTTACGTTGATATCACCCGAATTCAGTGCAGCACTCATTCAGTAGCCTAACACCCAAACAACACTCCTGAACCAAAACTCTACGCTTCCGCTAAGTAAAATAGTCCACAACAATTAGACTTTAAAGCTCTGAGAGAAAACAAACAAATTGATGGAGCTCAAATGTTTATGGTATTCTACAAAATAACACATTTGCTATTCATAAGCCCCACAGTCGGTCAATAGGATTCCCCCACAAATACCAATGCATTGGCAAAAAAAATCGATGTCCTCAATGTACCCCTCCGCAGCCCCTTCCCCCTTAATTTTTTTCTAACTTCGAAATAAAGGCACGTGACAAGCCCCCTCCCATTCCGATTTCTAAAAACTCCAATGTTTAGACGTCGGGAATGTGCCTTTACCCCACCCTCGTAAAAGAGGAACTGAAACAGTGTATGAGACAAGGTAATAGTATGCGTTTAGGCTATGTATGTGTACATCGCTACCACCACACCTCAACTAGTCAGCACCTACATCATTCACCTATCCCTTTGTAATTATCATCATCAAGGTTTTTATTGTCTGCCACAAATCCACATTTCTAAACTGCTCACTGGTGAGTTGTGCTATGGAAAGACAAGTCGATTATTGTCTTATTTCGGTGCGTTGAAATAGGGTGAAACCTTAGAATTTTGGAAATCTAAACAACTTCAACTTTGAAGGAAAATAAAATGCTATTCATGCTGTGGTGTTCCAAATGTAACAGAATTTAAAAAACACAGACCAGATGTCAAAACATTTCAGTCTATTATTATTATTATAATAAAATAGAAACATACAGATGACCAACACTTATACAGTATTCACAATACAGGTGTAGACCCAAAAGTGAATCCAACATCACTGAAACAAAACTGCATAAAATGAAGTCAGAGCAAGAATGAAGTATTGAATATTCATTTTCATAGTCTACTTACTATTCTATTCAGGTGCAAGCATATTCAAATCAACCCCCCCCCCCAAAAAAAAAGTGTTGATAAGGTCATACAGGCATAATTACAGCATATTTTAAAACACTCAAACATATACAGTACACAGATATACTGTAATACACTTCCAACCATTTTCATCACGAAACAAAAAGAGAGGAGTTGTAATGGACATGTTGTGGGTGAGGAATATGACTGTTGGAAGTAGTATTTCCACGTTTGTAAAATGTATTTAGTTATTAATGGTAGCATTTATTGTACTTTATGGACAGGCTGGTATAGATACATTTTGTGGGTTAAGGGTAGTGTAGTTTACGGTCAGGCTGGGTGGGCGGGGGGGTATGGGTAATGTAGTTTATGGACAAGCTGGGTGAGTGAGATGTGTGGTGTGCTTGGCCTGACTCTTGCTATCGATCAGCAGCAGTTGGTTATTCTTGTGGTGAGAGATGATCTCCTGGAGACTACAAAAAAACTGAGAGGTAGGGATGGAGTAGCGAGAGAGAGAGAAAGGGAGAGTTACTACAGTAGTTATTGCAGAGGTTACAGTATAATACTAAGTTGCATTCCTTAGTCTCTTTTCCACACAGCCTCTGTTCCTCCCACATCCTCCCTCTATCATCTCTCTCACCTGACCCCTTCATTATTTTTTCAAATCCTCCTTTCCTCCTGTAGCCTCTGTCTTTTCCCCTCTCCTTATCTCTCTTCTCCTCATCCCAACATCCCCTTTTACACCTCCCCCTGCCTCATCACCTCCTCGTTCTTCTTGCCCTCCTTTCCGAGGGCGTAGCCGCGCGTCTCCTCCAGAAAGCGGATGGGGATGTTATAGACCTTCTGTCTGTATAGGACAGCCAGTGTGTAGGGCTGACGGGCATTCTGGGCTGAACTGTGACGTATCAGGAATGCCCCGTCCTACAAGGGGGAGAGTGGTAGGAGAGGTGAGAGGGAGAAGAGGGTGAGGGACGAGGGGATATACAGTGGATATCAGTATCAATACCCACATGACCTCTGAATCAGCACAGATTATTCAGACTCACTGATAGTGTGTATGTGTCAGCTAAACCCAGAAGCCACACACACACACACACACACACACACACGGAAGAATACCCTATTACCCTCTGCACTGCCCTGTGCCTTTCCTGTCAACCTGTGTCTGATATAACCTCCCTGCAAACCTGTGTGTCTGCAGTCAAATAAAAGGGGAGTTATGACTGATTACTCTCACATCATTGCTTGTCCATTTCAGCGTGAAATTAAACAGGTCGGCTGTGTTAGTGAAGACAAAGGACCAGAGACAGAAACACTCATATAGCCAGCAGCATTATAACACATAAAACACAGCAGTTACTGAGCAGCACAGAGAGAGGAGGGGAGAGAACAAAAGAGAAACAGGTGGATGTATTTGACAGGCTAATGCACTAATGATGCCGGACTAACTATACTGAACAAAAACGCAACATGAAGCAATTTCAACATTTGAGTTACAGCTCATATAAGAAAATCAACTGTCAACTGAAATAAATTCAATAGGCCCTATCTATGGATTTCACATGACTGGGAATACAGATATGCATCTGTTGGTCACAGATACCTTGCTGCCGGTAGGGGCGTGGATCAGAAAATCAGTCAGTATCTGGTGTCACCAACATTTGCCTCATGCAGTGTGACATATCCTTCGCATAGAGTTGATCAGGCTGTTGATTGTGGCCTGTGGAATGTTGTCTCCTTCTTCAATGGTTGTGCAAAGTTGCTGGATATTGGCAGGAACTGGAACACACTGTCACACACGTTGATCCAGAGCATCCCAAACATGCTCAGTGGGAGACATGTCGAGTGAGTATGCAGGCCATGGAAGAACTGGGACATTTTCAGCTTCCAGGAATTGTGTACAGATCCTTGCGACATAGGGATGTGCATTATCATGCTGAAACATGTGGTGGAGGTGGATGAAGGGCACGACAATGGGCCTCAGGAGCTCATCACGGTATCTCCATGCATTCAAATTGTCATAGATAAAATGCAATTATGTTCATTGTCTGTAGCTTATGCCTGTCCATACCATAACCCCACCGCCACCATGGAGCGCTTTGTTATGCCCACAGGTACACCTGTGTAATGATCATGCTCTGTAATCAGCTTCTTGATATGCCACACCTGTCAGGTGGATGGATTATCTTGGCATAAGAGAAATGCTCACTAACAGGGATTTAAACAAATTTGTGCACAACATGAGAGAAATAAGTTTTTTGTGCGTATGGAACATTTCTTTGATATTTTATTTAAGCTCATGAAACATGGGACCAACACTTTACATTTTGAGTTTATATTTTTGATTAGTGTATAACTAATCATATTGATTACCATGGTGTGCTTCAGAGCTGGAGATTCTACATCTACATGCATTGTTATTATGTTATTATTTTGTGATTATTGTTATAACTTGAAGAAAGGAAAAGGAAAAGGGGATACCTAGTCAGTTGTACAACAATGCATTCAACTGAAATGTGTCTTCCGCATTTAACCCAAACCCAAGAACTGTATGTCTGTGTCCATGCTAATCTCCACAGTTTGTTATCGTTTCCCACCTTGTTGATCTGCAGTAAGAAGTCCTCGGCAGTCTTTCTATCGCAGTTTCCAGCGAACCACTCTTTCTCCTGTAACACACCACAGTTCTCTATGACACCCTGCCCTATCTGTCATGATACTTTACCCAAGGGCAGCCCATACATCAGGTATATCACTACTTAACTAAGAATTGCAGCAACATTTGTATCACTTTAACACTGTATTACACAACTATATGAGAGGTGCAGTATGAGATGGAATGACGCATACCTGCATGGTCGTCTTCATACCAGGGGGAGAAACTTTGACAGATAAAAATTAGTGTTGACCAATGTGTTGAGTGCTCTACAGTCTACTCATAATAAAGCAAGTTCACTAGTATACTGGATAGCACTACTGACAAAAACCACAGTGACCCTAGATTACCCAGGGGTTAAAACATGCTGTTATAATGAAAATGGCTTCCAGTTTACGTAAGTATAGAAAAACAAACAATATGCACCTCCAACTTGTTAATGTAAAAAAACTAACCTAAAGGAATGAAGGGTGCCCACAACTCTGATAGGCATACCATAGTTGGAGCCGAGTGGTGAGAGAGGTGAGCCAGAAACCAGAGGGTTTCCAGTTCGATTCCCGGGTACGAAAATCTGGCGGGAAGTGAGTGTTGCTGGTATAAAATCCTAGATGCCATTGCCTGCCGTTGTGTGCCCCCCCCACAACAACAGCTCCCCAGGCACCCAGTGTGGCAGCCCCCAAACCTCTCCAAAACCTGTATATGTATGTGTCGTTCACAGCAGTTTGGGTTAAAAGCGGAAGTCAAATTTCAGTTGGACTGTGTGTGCAATTGACTAATAAAGTGATCTTAATTTCAGAGTTCCGGGCATCCTTCCCATTTCTATCTTTCAGCTGTGACCCAAAACTGGTCCCGTTTCCAGCAGGCTCTTACCTGCTGCAGTAGAGTGTACAATAGGAGGGGGAGGAGGGCTGCAACAAACACACCAAGTCCAACAATAGCCAACATTCTTACAATAATATGAGCAATATAGTCCCGTGGCTACATTATTTATACACAAGAACAGTAGGCCTTTATAATCCCAAGACATACATTATGAGATACACACACTTATCAAATATAATCTTTATAGACCACAAAGTTAACACTGTATGGATAACTATAAACAGAATGGAAATCATTATCAGGCAATACTAAGTGGTATCTATGTGTGTTTGATTGTTGATGCTTGTACAAGATTGAATGTTCATAAAGCATGAACCTGCTAAACATGTTTAACACATAAAACATGCATGTTGTGTGTAGCATGGTCTCATCCAGTGTGTATATGCATGGTGCTGTGAGCGTGGCTGTGCTCCCAAGCCTCACCTTGGTTTGGGTTCCTTTAGTGATGCAGGGAGGGGGGTTTGATGCCCAGGGTGGGTGGGGGCAGTTTGCCAGGGAACATGGAGCGCCTGATATCAGGGGGAGGAGCTGGGGGTGGGATGGTCACAGAAACACAGAGCAGTTTCTGTATTTTCACTTAAAAATACACTCCAGGATCTTAAGCACAACAAATTGATAACATATAGTACAAATTGGATTCGTAACATAAAATACGAATTGCTAAAAAGGTAAACAAACTTGGACGTAACATATAAGAAATGGATGACATAGTACACAACAGACAGAGACCACTTTTGGCTCGTGAGCTCCACTCAAAACTATTGGCTTAAATTAAGCTAAAGTTCGAGAGTGCATCTTTGATGCTTGCATTCCAAATGGCACCCACCCAGTTCCCTATGTAGGGCTCTGGTCAAAAGTAGTGCGTGTAGGTAATAGGCCATTTGGGATGCAGGCATGATCTCTTTTCAATGCAGAGGGAAGGTAGTGTGTCACGTACCTGTCTTTGCCTCATTGACCAATAGAGAACTCTGAAATGGAGCAAAAAGTTAAACTAATACAAACATATGTCCATAGATTAAGCCTATACTCCTGCACTAAAAAACATGTTCAGTGGAGAATGTGTGAAACAGGCCAGTGTTGTATTAAAACGTGTGAACCATGGAGAAACTTACAGACTTGGCTCTGGGCACTGGAGGTTTTCTACAGAGAGACAGGCAAAAAGGGTGGGACTGATATCACATGTCAAACAACAGTACTCAAATACAATATGGCTTCTCTCAAGACATAGAACGGTACTAGTAACTGGGATGGTGCAAAGGCCAGTTTAACCCAGTTAACCCAATTTTTTCATTTACATAACTATAAACAGAATGGAAGTGAGGATATACACAGGGGTGAAAGTAAGGCGGTACGGTCCGGTACGACGTCCCGTCTAAATAAATAGTGGGGGTACGCCGTACTGGTAAAACGTGACCCTATCACAATTAATACAGCATGCCCATAGCATTCCCAAAAAACTATAGGCTACTACACCATTATTTAACATTACTGCATGTCAACCGCATGACAAATTAGTGAATTGACTGGAAACCGGGATGTATACGCTCCAAATTCCGTTGTGGTTTGAGAACACTTACATTTTGTCAAAGCAGAGACGAGTGCTGGAGATGTTCATGGACAAGGTGGAGATGAGTGGCCGAGACCAAGGCGCGCGTGGACAACAGTGGATGCATTAATTCAGGCTACATGTGTATATGCTGTAAGCCTAATGCCAACTGCAGAATGTCATTACACTACATGTGGTGTAAAGTACTTAAGCAAAAATACTTGAAAGTACTACTTAAGTAGTTTTTTTGAGTATCTATACTTTACTATTTATATTTTTGACAACTCTTACTTTTACTTCACTACATTGCTAAACAAAATGATGTACTTTTTCCTCCATACATTTTCCCTGACACCCAAAAGTACTCGTTACATTTTGAATGCTCAGCAGGACAGGAAAATGGTCTAATTCACACACTTATTAAGAGAACATCCCTGGTCATCCTTATTGCGTCTGATCTGGCGGAATCACCAAACACATGATTTGTTTGTAAATTATGTCTGAGTGTTGGAGCGTGCCTCTGGCTATCCATAAAAAAAAAGAAAATGGTGGCATCTGGTTTGCTTAATAAGGAATTCAAAATTATTTATACTTTTGATACTTAAGTATATTTTAGCATTTACATTTACTTTTGATACTTAAGTATATTTAAAACAAAATACTTTGACTTTTACTGGATGACTCACTTTTACTTGAGTCATTTTCTATTAAGGTATCTTTACTTTTACTCAAGTATGACAATTGGGTATTTTTCCTCCACTGGTGTTTTATAACAGATGTCTCTTTCCATTCATTAAATTGCAGGTGCACAGTACACTTGCGGTTTGGATGCTTAAATTATTTTCTGCGTGGAACGAATGTACGCGGGTACCCTACAGAAGCACCTTTGTTAAGTGATTGTTTGACAATCAGATGATTGTTTATACCACATTAAAAAGGCTTAGACAGTGTGTCCATAAGGCTATGGGAAGCTTTCCCTAAAGCAAATTGAAAAAAATATAGCCTAATTAGCTTACTCCTTATACAGAAAGAAATAAAATCATTCAAAATAGGCCACTACACCAGAAAGCATGATTTGGCTACAGAGGATCATTTGCTTTAGAATTTTTGTTTTTAAATCTGAGGCCTCCCAAGTGGTGCAGCGGTCTAAGACACTGCATAGCAGCGCTTGAGGCATCACTACAGACCCGGGTTCGATCCAAGGCTGTGTCACAGCCGGCCGTGACCGGGAGACCCATGAGGTGGAGCACAATTGGCCCAGCGTCATCCGGGTTAGGGAAGGGTTTGGCCGGCTGGGATTCCTTGTCCCATCGCGCTCTGACTTCGGTCACCAGCTAGATGGTGTTTCCTCCAACACATTGGTGTGGCTGGCTTCTGGGTTAAGGGAGCAGTAGGTCAAAAAGCAGTGCGGCTTGGCAGGGTTGTGTTTTGGGGACGCATGGCTTTCGACCTTCACCTCTCCCAAGTCTGTAGGGGTGTTGTAGCGATGGGACAAGACTAACTACCAATTGGGGAGAAAAAGGGGTAAAAGTTCAATCACATAGCCTACACTCAGAAAGGCCCGCAATTTGGGCAGCGGGCGCTGCAAATACCAAATAGATGATTGTTAAGTTGCGACTGTCAGTGAAAAGCAGAGATCCAGCCAGGCCAATGGCAATATTTAAAAAATACAATTGCAGAAAAACTGTTTGTCATCTCTATACAACAATAGCCATTTGCAATGAAAAGACTCAAATCTGTCTTTTAGTTATCAAAATTGTTAACTTAATTGAGTGAACAGTAAGTAGCCTATCTTATTGGCACCAGCAGAGAACATCGGCCATATCCCCTGTGAGTGTGCATATTGACTGTCTTTATCATTGGGTCAAGGCCACTTTTGTTTGTTTTAGGACAATAATTTCCTCCTCCAGGTTAGATGGACGTCATATTGTATGTGCGTCTCCCCTTTTCGTAGGCCGATTATATGGATCAGACAACATGGTTTTTATTGATTTGTTTGTCAGTGTCAGCAGAGTTGGCTACAGTCTAATTTTTGTAGTATAAAAATAAATGCGTGCGTGCTCTTGGGTGTCCCGTACCATTAAGAAATTACATTTATTTTAACTCCTGGATAAGATATACACTTATGTTACACCTTGATGAGTTTGAGTATTTGTCATCTCATGTCTTGACAGGTGTACTCACATGGGTATGGGGGGAGGGGCGGCTGCTGTCTTGGGTGGGAGGGGCATCCTCATGGGCCCACGAGGAGCAGGGGGGCAAGCTGGAGATAGTGGAGAGACAATGGAGAGATAGTAGTATATATTTTTTTCTCAAAATAAGACTTGTATAAGTCTTGTATAAGACTTGTATACTTATCTCATAAAATATAGTCTCTCTGAAGTTATAACCAATCAATCAACCAACCAATCAAACCAGTAGCTACAGGATTGTAATGTGATATGTGAATGTTTATTTTACATCTACGTTACAGCTTAGGTAGTGTTAAGCACCGGCAGCAATTTTTCAACTAACCTTTACATGACGATACTTCCATAGTTGCGTGTTATTTCTTACACTAGTACCCCAGGTCATCTTAGGTTTCATTACATACAGCCGAGAAGAACTACTGAATATAAGATCAGCGTCAACTCACCATCAGTACGACCAAGAACATGTTTTTCGCGATGCGGATCCTGTGTTCTGCCTTACAAACAGGACAACGGAGTGGATTACATGCAGCGACCCGAAAAAAACGACTCAGAAAAAGAGGGAAACGAAGCGGTCTTCTGGTCAGACTCCGGAGACGGGCACATCGTGCACCTCTCCCTAGCATTCTTCTCGCCAATGTCCAGTCTCTTGACAACAAGGTTGATGAAATCCGAGCAAGGGTAGCATTCCAGAGGGACATCAGAGACTGTAACGTTCTCTGCTTCACGGAAACATGGCTAACTGGAGAGACGCAATCCGAAGCGGTGCAGCCAGCGGGTTTCTCCACGCATCGCGCCGACAGAAACAAATATCTTTCTGGTAAGAAGACGGGCGGGGGCGTATGCCTTATGACTAACGTGACATGGTGTGATGAAAGAAACATACAGGAACTCAAATCCTTCTGTTCACCTGATTTAGAATTCCTCACAATCAAATGTAGACCGCATTATCTACCAAGAGAATTCTCTTCGATTATAATCACAGCCGTATATATCCCCCCCCAAGCAGACACATCGATGGCTCTGAACGAACTTTATTTAACTCTCTGCAAACTGGAAACGATTTATCCGGAGGCTGCATTCATTGTAGCTGGGGATTTTAACAAGGCTAATCTGAAAACAAGACTCCTTAAATTTTATCAGCATATCGATTGCGCAACCAGGGGTGGAAAGACCTTGGATCATTGTTACTCTAACTTCCGCGACGCATATAAGGCCCTGCCCAGCCCCCCTTTCGGAAAAGCTGACCACGACTCCATTTTGTTGATCCCTGCCTACAGACAGAAACTAAAACAAGAGGCTCCCACGCTGAGGTCTGTCCAACGCTGGTCCGACCAAGCTGACTCCACACTCCAAGACTGCTTCCATCACGTGGACTGGGAGATGTTTCGTATTGCGCTGATTCGGTGTGCGAGTTCATTAGAACGTGCGTTGAAGATGTCGTTCCCATAGCAACGATTAAAACATTCCCTAACCAGAAACCTTGGATTGATGGCAGCATTCGTGTGAAACTGAAGGCACGAACCACTGCTTTTAATCAGGGCAAGGTGTCTGGTAACATGGCTGAATACAAACAGTGCAGCTATTCCCTCCGCAAGGCTATCAAACAAGCTAAGCGCCAGTACAGAGACAAAGTAGAATCTCAATTCAAGGGCTCAGACACAAGAGGCATGTGGCAGGGTCTACAGTCAATCACGGACTACAGGAAGAAACCCAGCCCAGTCACGGACCAGGATGTCTTGCTCCCAGGCAGACTAAATAACTTTTTTGCCCGCTTTGAGGACAATACAGTGCCACTGACACGGCCTGCAACGAAAACATGCGGTCTCTCCTTCACTGCAGCCGAAGTGAGTAAGACATTTAAACGTGTTAACCCTCGCAGGGCTGCAGGCCCAGACGGCATCCCCAGCCGCGCCCTCAGAGCATGCGCAGACCAGCTGGCCGGTGTGTTTACGGACATATTCAATCAATCCCTATACCAGTCTGCTGTTCCCACATGCTTCAAGAGGGCCACCATTGTTCCTGTTCCCAAGAAAGCTAAGGTAACT
The DNA here is from genome assembly GCF_018296145.1 of Oncorhynchus tshawytscha. Lineage (NCBI taxonomy): Eukaryota > Metazoa > Chordata > Actinopteri > Salmoniformes > Salmonidae > Oncorhynchus > Oncorhynchus tshawytscha. The sequence continues at coordinate 24,698,900 of NC_056440.1, read as the reverse complement.
GAGCTAAACGACTACCGCCCCGTAGCACTCACATCCGTCATCATGAAGTGCTTTGAGAGACTAGTCAAGGACCATATCACCTCCACCCTACCTGACACCCTAGACCCACTCCAATTTGCTTACCGCCCAAATAGGTCCACAGACGATGCAATCTCAACCACACTGCACACTGCACCCTAACCCATCTGGACAAGAGGAATACCTATGTGAGAATGCTGTTCATCGACTACAGCTCGGCATTCAACACCATAGTACCCTCCAAGCTCGTCATCAAGCTCGAGACCCTGGGTCTCGACCCCGCCCTGTGCAACTGGGTTCTGGACTTCCTGACGGGCCGCCCCCAGGTGGTGAGGGTAGGCAACAACATCTCCTCCCCGCTGATCCTCAACACTGGGGCCCCACAAGGGTGCGTTCTGAGCCCTCTCCTGTACTCCCTGTTCACCCACGACTGCGTGGCCATGCACGCCTCCAACTCAATCATCAAGTTTGCGGACGACACAACAGTGGTAGGCTTGATTACCAACAACGACGAGACGGCCTACAGGGAGGAGGTGAGGGCCCTCGGAGTGTGGTGTCAGGAAAATAACCTCACACTCAACGTCAACAAAACTAAGGAGATGATTGTGGACTTCAGGAAACAGCAGAGGGAACACCCCCATCCACATCGATGGAACAGTAGTGGAGAGGGTAGCAAGTTAAGTTCCTCGGCATACACATCACAGACAAACTGAATTGGTCCACTCACACAGACAGCATCGTGAAGAAGGCGCAGCAGCGCCTCTTCAACCTCAGGAGGCTGAAGAAATTCGGCTTGTCACCAAAAGCACTCACAAACTTCTACAGATGCACAATCGAGAGCATCCTGGCGGGCTGTATCACCGCCTGGTATGGCAACTGCACCGCCCTCAACCGTAAGGCTCTCCAGAGGGTAGTGAGGTCTGCACAACGCATCACCGGGGCAAACTACCTGCCCTCCAGGACACCTACACCACCCGATGCTACAGGAAGGCCATAAAGATCATCAAGGACATCAACCACCCGAGCCACTGCCTGTTCACCCCGCTGTCATCCAGAAGGCGAGGTCAGTACAGGTGCATCAAAGCTGGGACCGAGAGACTGAAAAACAGCTTCTATCTCAAGGCCATCAGACTGTTAAACAGCCACCACTAACATTGAGTGGCTACTGCCAACACACTGTCAATGACACTGACTCTACTCCAGCCACTTTAATAATGGGAATTGATGGGAAATGATGTAAATATATCACTAGCCACTTTAAACAATGCTACCTTATATAATGTTACTTACCCTACATTATTCATCTCATATGCATACGTAGATACTGTACTCTATATCATCGACTGCATCCTTATGTAATACATGTATCACTAGCCACTTTAACTATGCCACTTGGTTTACATACTCATCTCATATGTATATACTGTACTCGATATCATCTACCGTATCTTGCCTATGCTGCTCTGTACCATCACTCATTCATATATCCTTATGTACATATTCTTTATCCCCTTACACTGTGTATAAGACAGTAGTTTTTTTGGGGGGGGGAATTGTTAGTTAGATTACTTGTTCGTTATTACTGCATTGTCGGAACTAGAAGCACAAGCATTTCGCTACACTCGCATTAACATCTGCTAACCATGTGTATGTGACAAATAAAATTTGATTTGATTTAGTTACCAGTGTCTTCTCCACTCTCATCGCTAGTTGTAGGTGAAATGTTTGAATTTAGAAAATGCCCTCTTATTAAATTAAATACATGCTCCATGAGGTAATCTAACAATGTGTACGCATATTGTCTGTTTCAGATTTTCTCTCATTGATCGAGACAGGTGTGTCATTCAAAGCGACGCTTGATTTTTGATTCGTGTTCATGATGTGCAGCATTTTTGGGTGGACACCCAACTGTCTCGATTACAATCACATTACAATCCTGCAATACACATACTAGTCAAAGCCTCAGTATAAATACAATGGGTGGCCCTACGGGAGTAACTAACCCGCTGTGGGCTCTAGATACAGGTCATCACTGTCTTCCTGAAACAGAGACACAACACACATATTAATCACCTCTCTCTGGCTGAATTAGAAACCACTGAATATACTGAGTGTACATTGTGACTGTGTTAAAAGGGTACAGCAGATGCAAAGGCTTAAGCTTTGGGGCTGGAGGTAGGGGGTTAGGGGTGAGGCTGTTTGTTAATGATGTGTTGGACTCACCTGTCCTTCATTAGGATCCAGGTAGACATCTGCAGAGAACAAAGAAAAGAGGCTGATGTAGAAACAGTTGCAGTATCACACATCCCTCTAGTGGTCATTTGATGTAATAGCACACTGATATAGGATTCCAGGGTATTATTTTGGTCAAGTTCCAGCCTGAATACATTACAGATGGATGCCAGATATTACAACACCTGGATAGGAATTTAACATATCAGCTCCACATCATGTGCTATAGCCATCTGATGTTAAAATTAGAAGCCTCCTCCCTAAGTTTGTTTTATTCACTGCTTTAGCACACTCTGCCAACCTGGATGTTCGAGCCGTGTCTGAATCCTGGCTTAGGAAGGCCACCAAAAATTCTGAAATCTCCATCCCAAACTACAACATTTTCAGACAAGATAGAACGGCCAAAGGGGGCGGTGTTGCAATCTACTGCAAAGATAGCCTGAAGAGTTCTGTCCTGCTATCCAGGTCTATACCCAAACAATTTGAACTTCTACTTTTAAAAATCCACCTCTCTAAAAACAAGTCTCTCACCATTGCCGCCTGCTATAGACCACCCTCTGCCCCCAGCTGTGCTCTGGACACCATTTGTGAACTGATTGCCCCCCATCTATCTTCAGAGCTCGTGCTGCTAGGCGACCTAAACTGGAACATGCTTAACACCCCAGCCATCCTACAATCTAAGCTTGATGCCCTCAATCTCAAACAAATTACCAATGAACCTACCAGGTACCACCACAAAGTGGTAAACACGGGCACCCTCATAGATATTATCCTAACCAACTTGCCCTCTAAATACACCTCTGCTGTTTTCAACCAAGATCTCAGTGATCACTGCCTCATTGCCTGCATCCGTAATGGGTCAGTGGTCAAACGACCCCCACTCATCACTGTCAAACGCTCCCTGAAACACTTCAGCCAGCAGGCCTTTCTAAGCGACCTGGCCGGGGTATCCTGGAAGGATATTGATCTCATCCTGTCAGTAGAGGATGCCTGGTTATTTAAAAGAAATGCCCCATTCAAGAAATTTAGAACCAGGAACAGATATAGCCCTTGGTTCTCTCCAGACCTGACTGCCCATAACCAACAAAAACATCCTATGGCGTTCTGCATTAGCATCGAACAGCCCCTGTGATATGCAACTTTTCAGGGAAGCTAGAAACCAATATACACAGGCAGTTAGAAAAGCCAAGGCTAGCTTTTTCAAGCTAGCTTTTTCTCCTTCTCCCAAATCCAGTCAGCTGATGTTCTGAAAGAGCTACAAAATATGGACCCCTACAAATCAGCCGGACTAGACAATCTGGACCCTTTCTTTCTAAAATTTTCTGCCGAAATTGTTGCAATCCCTATTACTAGCCTGTTCAACCTCTCTTTCGTGTCGTATGAGATTCCCAAAGATTAGAAAGCTGCCTCGATCATCCCCCTCTTCAAAGGGGGGGACACTCTTGACCCAAACTGCTACAGACCTATATCTATCCTACCCTGCCTTTCTAAGGTCTTCGAAAGCCAAGTCAACAAACAGATTACCGACCATTTCGAATCCCACCATACCTTCTCCACTATGCAATCTGGTTTCAGAGCTGGTCATGGGTGCACCTCAGCCACACTCAAGGTCCTAAACGATATCTTAACCGCCATCGATAAGAAACAATACTGTGCAACCGTATTCATTGACCTGGCCAAGGCTTTCAACTCTGTCAATCACCACATCCTCATCGGCAGACTCGATAGCCTTGGTTTCTCAAATGATTGCCTCGCCTGGTTCACCAACTACTTCTCTGATAGAGTTCAGTGTGTCAAATCGGAGGGCCTGTTGTCCAGGCCTCTGGCAGTCTCTATGGGGGTGCCATAGGGTTCAATTCTTGGACCAACTCTCTTTTCTGTATACATCAAAGATGTCGCTCTTGCTGCTGGTGAGTCTCTGATCCACCTTTATGCAGACGACACCATTCTGTATACTTCTGGCCCTTCTTTGGACACTGTGTTAACAACCCTCCAGACGAGCTTCAATGCCATACAACTCTCCTTCCGTGGCCTCCAATTGCTCTTAAATACAAGTAAAACTAAATGCATGCTCTTCAACCGATCGCTGCCCGCACCTGCCCGCCCGTCCAACATCACTACTGTGGACGGTTCTGACTTAGGTATTTGTAGTTGTCCACATATTCTAAGTGTCTGGTTAGACTGTAAACTCTCCTTCCAGACTCATATCAAACATCTCCAATACAAAGTTAAATCTAGAATTGGCTTCCTATTTCGCAACAAAGCATCCTTCACTCATGCTGCCAAACATACCCTTGTAAAACTGACCATCCTACCGATCCTCGACAATGTCATTTACAAAATAGCCTCCAATACCCTACTCAATAAATTGGATGCAGTCTATCAGTGCCATCCGTTTTGTCACCAAAGCCCCATAAACTACCCATCACTGCGGCCTGTATGCTCTCGTTGGCTGGCTCTTGCTTCATACTCGTCGCCAAACCCACTGGCTCCAGGTCATCTACAAGACCCTGCTAGGTAAAGTCCCCTCTTATCTCAGCTCGCTGGTCACCATAGCAGCACCCACCTTTAGCACATGCTCCAGCAGGTATATCTCTCTGGTCACCCCAAAAACAAATTCTTCGTATGGCCGCCTCGCCTTCCAGTTCTCTGCTGCCAATGACTGGAACAAACTACAAAAATCTCTGAAACTGGAAACACTTATCTCCCTCACTAGCTTTAAGCACCAGCTGTCAGAGCAGCTCACATATTACTGCACCTGTACATAGCCCATCTATAATTTAGCCCAAACAACTACCTCTTTCCCTACTGTATTTATTTTGCTCCTTTGCACCCCATTATTTTTATTTCTACTTTGCACATTCTTCCACTGCAAATCTACCATTCCAGTGTTTTACTTGCTATATTGTATTTACTTTGCCACCATGGCCTTTTTTTTGCCTTTACCTCCCTTCTCACCTCATTTGCTCACATTGTATGTAGACTTCATTTTCTACTGTATTATTGACTGTATGTTTGTTTTACTTCATGTGTAACTCTGTGTTGTTGTATCTGTCAAACTGCTTTGCTTTATCTTGGCCAGGTCGCAATTGTAAATGAGAATTTGTTCTCAACTTGCCTACCTGGTTAAATAAAGGTGAAATAAAAAATGTTTTTAAATAACTAACTGACTGCAGAGTTGATAACGTGGCATGCAACCATTGGTAGATGAAATACAACGTATCTAGTCAGGTAGGAACTCGACTTGACTGTAGAGTTTACCTTCCTCTGCAGGTGGTGGGGGAGAGGCAAACTTCTTAGGAGTAGACCTCTTCCCTGGCTTCTCCTTCCTATCTACCTCAGGCGCTAGAGAGGGAGAGAGGGAATTCTCCTGTACAATAAATGCGTCAAGAATTATACTAACTGTACCACCTTTTCATGAATCAACATTCACATCTATGTATAGGGCACAATGTGTTCATATTCAAAATACACAATCAAATAGGATGTCCTGGACTAAGAGGGGAGGGTAGAGAGCAGAGGATAGGAGGATAGGGAGCAGAGGATAGGAGGATAGGGAGCAGAGGATAGGAGGATAGAGAGCAGAGGATAGGAGGATAGAGAGAGGGGAGGATAGGAGGATAGGGAGAGGGGAGGATAGAAGGAGGATAAGAGTATAGAGAGAGGGGAGAATAGGAAGATATACGAGCGGAGGAAAGAGAGGGGGAAGTCTCACGTTTCTTGGTGTTGGGGTCAATGTAGAACTCCTCAGGTTGAGGCTGCTGTTTCTATAAAGGGGAAAGACGACATTAAATAAAACTAAAATAATGCACACAGAGAGGTAGGCACACAGGCTAAAGTGAAAGGTAGGTATGGGCAGTGATAGTCTGATAGTTTACCAATGCTTTGCCCATGGGCGCCATCTTGGCTGGCCTTGGGGGTGCAGCTGCCTGCCTTTTGGGGAGAACAGGATTGGACCGCTCTGACGTTCTCTCTGTGGAACCCAAAAACAGCCAATCAGAGCGCTACGTCCTTTCCTACAAAGTAAAGAGCTATAGTCCCTCTGAAAATGTTTACACATAAATGCACACCTCAATATAATACATACAGGGACAAAACCTAAATTGGAGATCCACGCACCAAACTTAAGTTTTCAAGCAAATCGCCCATTGGCATGAATGCATGATTTACATGAAAGTCAGATTAGCGGATATCAAATGGGAATGATATTCTACAGTGGTGGTTACCCAAATAGACATTCTCCTCCACATGTCTGGAAGGAACCTTCATGGCGGGTCTCTCACAGGGGGGCACCTCATATGTGTCCCCATCCTCTTCATCCTGTCATCCACACAGAAACACACCAAGATGACTACACAGGACCTCTCACAACCAAATATCCATTGGTGTATCAGTCGTGTGTGTGACATTTCGCCAGTCACTGTGGGAAAAGGCTATTTTAGGGTTAGGGTTCCAATTAGGGTTAGGTTTAGAAGTTATGGGTTAGGGAAAATAGAATTCTGCATGGGAATCAATTGTTTGATCCCCACAAGGATAGTAAAACAAAAGTGTGTGGGTGTGGGTGTTCTCCTACTTACAAACTCATCTTCTGGCCACCCACCATACCCCGCATTGTTCTCTGAAACAAAGAAATAGAGAGCGAGAGAAAGTAGAGACGGGAATGGAATAAGAGAGAGAGAAATGGAGGACAAGAGAGGTAGAGTCATAAGAGAGAGAGAGAGCAGAATAAGCACTTCACACTATAACTTCCATAAAGAGGAACCATATATTCCCAATAGCATAATGAGGGGGATTTCCTGAAGGCTCACCTATCATTTTGGGTGGAGTTGGAGGCCCACTGTGTCTGTAATGAAAAAGAGGAAAGAAAAATGTTGGTTACTTCTGTGCTGTATCATGGCAGTGGCTTATGGTTCTGCTCAGAGGAAGGCAGATAAGAATGAAGAACAGAACTTTGATAGGCTACTTACAGGTTCTTTAATTTTCCAAAGAAACTCTGAAAATGAAAAGAAAACAGAAGGACTGTAAATTCTCTCTCACACACACAGGATCTAAACACTAACCTTTTCAAACCGTTTGTGTGACATTATACAATAAAGGGCACCCTCAGTTATACTGTGTGTCTAGGCCATCCCAGACATTTACATGTCCCTCTCCCGTCAGCCTCGCTATCACACCTATTACACAGGTTCCGTCAATGACTGCTTTAAGTACCGAAGGTCACTAAGCCAGGCAACAGCGGTTTAATCAAAAGACAAGACCTCAGGTCACAATAAATTAAAAGAAAACAACTTTGATGAAGACTTAAACTATCACAAACTACAACAGGGGAATATTGATAATTGAAATGTCCCAAAATCAAAAATAAACACTACCATTCAAAGGTTTGGGGTCATTTAGAAATGTCCTTGTTTTTGAAAAAAAATGCTACTTTTTTGTCCATTAAAATAATATAAAATTGATCAGAAATACAGTGCAGACATTGTTAATGTTGTAAATGACTATTGTAGCTGGAAACTACTGATTTTATGGAATATCTACATAGGCGCTATCAGCAGCCATCACCCCTGTGTTCCAATGGCATGTTGTGTTAGCTAATCCAAGTTAATCATTTTAAAATGCACTTTTCTTTCAAAAACAAGGACATTTCTAAGTGACCCCAAACGTATGAACGGTTGTGTATATTTGTTATACACTAGCCTTGCATGCAGAAATAAACTATTTACACAATTTAACAAATTATCTAGTGAAGCCACAACAATGTGTGTATCTGGGAGGGGAGGTTAAGGGATTAAGGGAGGCTATATTGTGTAACACACTGAACCTATGATGAAACAGAGATAAAAACAGGTGACTAAAATCAGGAAGTGAATTTGGCTGTGTTTTCCCACAAGGCTGATTCTCAGCAGGGCTGGTCAGAGAAGAGAGGAAGGATTGACGTAAATTATCACAAAAATAGAGATTGGGGGAGGGACAGGGGAGAATGAGACTGGGAGAATAAAGAAACGGCAAGAGAAGCACAGTTTGAGTTGATTCATCTGTTTAATATTTAGATTTCCTGTGTGTGGACATTGTTAATGAACAAAGCCAGCCCCCATAACATGGTATTTTCTGTTCTATAGTATCCTAATTCTTAAAAACAGTGTGTCATTGTCAATAAATCAATTTCAAGTAATCAATCAATGAACATTTGATAGACTTCAGGGATTCTTTGGCATTATGGTTAGCAAGGTGAAGGTCTGTGTATTCAGTGTACAGGAAGATATCATGACTGATATGTATGCCTCAGATCGACAAAACCTTGAATATAATTTCCCCAATTATTACAGTCCTAGGCCCCATCTTTAACATATTTATGTCCTGCCACATTGTCTTAAATCATTATCATGTCACGTTTTGTGTTGAACGAGTTAATTTAATCATGTGGGTTTTTTCTACCTTAGAAGTAGTTGGTTATTAGATCAAAAGTCACAGAAACATGTCGATGGCCAAATATAGAAAAGCACAGCAAGTAAGCTGAGGAATCCTTACTTTGTTATTGTTTGTGTCCAAGGAGTCTAAATCTGTCATTTCAGAATGCATATTCCTTATCCAACCAACAGTATCTGTGGAAGCGCTTTCAAATAGCAACCTCTTGCTTTTCACACAGTCTGAAACAGCCGCAGTCTAATATAAAAGCAGCCAACTTCTTTAAAAAGGTTTATAGCTCACCCCATATTCAAACTTGGTCAGACGTTTCCTATGTCATGTGTTCCAAAGTCAAACTGACTTTAACAAGACAACAATACACACAAGACCTCATATCTTGTTGGGATCTTTACTGTCTGCATTAGGAGAGATATGTATGGTAGGTTTCAACCCCATAAAGACGCTGCCAATGTTTCCCATTCTTTAGGGATCGAGGTTGCAGATTATAACAATATCTACAGTGAAATCTACAGTGTTGTGTCCCAAATAAAATGGCACCCTGTGCCCTGGTCAAAAGTTCACTACAAGTGCACTACAAAGGAAGGGAGCAGGCAATGTGTTCAATAATGAGCTCGGCTTGACTTTAGACCACATCTGAGGTATGAAAACCATACCTCAAAGCCAGGGTGAGTAGTCACCAAAAAGAAGGACATTGTTACGGACCCTGGGAAACCATAAGCCGCAGGAGGAAAAGGGAAATGACCTTGTGACTGTGAACCTTGTCTGATGCAAACAGGGACAGTGGCGTCTGGTCCTGTCAACACCTGGTTAAAGTGCAATGGTACAGCCATACATGTATTGGGTAACTCTTTCTTTGAGATTTCTCTTAGTCTTATTTCACATCATGGCGCATTACTATTGTACAAGCATAACCATATGCTATTATGGATATCTTCCGAGTATGTGTACATAGCTACTACAACCGCTTCCAAGAGGTCTGGACCTTTAAGGCACAGGTCAGGTGATTGTGGCTCTCCATGTGCATTTGCTCACTTCCCTTTAATGATTTAAAATAAAATGACTAATATTAGAAATATGGTGGAATCTCTCTAGCCCATGCACACCAATCCTAGGCTTTTAAATGTGTGGTAAGTAGCCCAGTGAACGAGTGTACACAAAGGAAATTAGACATTATTGGCAGTGGCACACACCAAGCCATGCTTCAATTTTCCTTTCAATCACTGCACGATCATGATTTAATAACAAATACATCATTAACACACACGGAAATAACAGCAATTGATGCACATGGACATGTTGCTATGGAAACCTTTAATTTAGGGAATTATTTTTTTATGAAACATTCCTTTAGGCATTACACTGTGTTGGTGTGTATATTGGGAACTTGTGTAGACAGTGGTTGAACGCAATAACTGGGAACACTTATCAACAACAAAGCCACTGTACGAAAAGTTGAAAGTCCACACTGCCTTTATAAAAGTATGACGCATCATTATAACAATATTCACAGTCTTCCATACTGTAATGAAGGTAGCAGGTCTACTACTGTATTTCCAATAGCTTGCGAACAAGATCAAAGATGTAACGTTATACACCAGCATTTCCTAAACTCGGTGCACGTTTTGGTTTTTGCCCTACCACTACACAGCTGACAGGTGCACGTTTTGGTTTTTGCCCTACCACTACACAGCTGACAGGTGCACGTTTTGGTTTTTACCCTAATATTACACAGCTGATTCGAATGATCCAAACTTGATGATGAGTTGATTATTTGAATCAGCTGTGTTACGCTAGGGCAAAAAAACTAAATGTGCACCCCTTGGGGTCCATAGGACCGAGTTTGAGAAACCCTGTTATAGGCAAATAGGTTAGGCCTAGGTGCAACTTCCTTTTACCAACACGAAGTGAGAAGTCTCTATACGAATAGAAAAGTGTATATGCTCCATTGCCGTCTGATTCTTTTGAGAAGGTTAAAAAAATCAAACTGTACATTACCATTGTCATGATTCAGGTGTCTCTCTCTTCTCAAATCATGAGGAAATTAATTTGTTGCTGGCCTCACATGCAAATAGGCTATAGAGAAAGAGGGGGACAAGGGATACAGAAGTGAGTGTGAACAGGTAGGCCAGCACACTAGTATTCTGCCAGCAGCACAAACGATGACGTCAAATTGGTATGGTAATGAAAAAACCTTCAAAATAAAAGGATGCTTTTCCAAACATTGCAATGTGGATAACTAATTCAAATTATATGGAATTTTAATCAGTTGCCACTTTCATTGTGCCAATAAGAAAATGCAATAAGTCATTTATGAAAACAAATACAAAATATGGTTTTAAAATATATTTTTTCAAGACCAATAATGAAAAAATACAATGTTGACGCAGGCATATTGAGAATATTGGAGAGAACATTTCTACCTGTCTCAGCTAAAGTGGGGTGGAAAATATTCAGTGGGGTCTCTACTAACCAAATATGGTTCGTTTTGATGGGGGACTGTGTCACACGGCCTGCTGCTGGCTTTTCACTCCACCCCCTCTATATTGCCTAATGCAATACACTGTAATAGACTGTACATGTGATACATATTGGCTTGTAGAGAACTGATCTACCTGTCTCCGCCAAAGTGGAGTGGAAAATACTCAGTAGTCTCAACTAACTAAATATGGTTAGGTTTGGAGGAGCACTGTGTTGTAGACATGCATTTAGTCCTGCATGTTATAATAATTCCAAAACAATTAATGATTGTACTGTTGTGTTGAATATCAGTTGTAAATACAACACACTTTAATACCTTGCTTTGTTTGTTTCCAGTCTGAAATACAATATAAACGAAGACACAATATGAACCATGATGGACTGGCATACCTGTTAACAACCTAGCTCAACCTAATGGTGATCAAATCAATTCCACTTCTAAACATAAACGCACATGTAATAAATGTGCAGCAGAACTCAGTAGACAAACAATTTGGACCTGCATTCCAGATATTCTTGTACTTTATGTTTCTCGTGTAAGGTCAAAAGTCACCACTGTAATGTGAACCTGTATCCCCATCTCCCTTTATTGATCTTCCAGCAGTTGGCAATGAAAGGTTGACCTGCAGATTGAGCTCAGCTAATATCTTTGCCCATGATCTCCTCCACAATCACAGATTATACTCTCAAAATTGCTGTCAGAATGAAGTGGTGCTGGGTATGTACAACACAGTCCCCCTCCTAAACACATATTTGATTAGTAGAGACCCTACTGAGCATTTCCCACCCCACTAGCTGAGACAGGTAGAAAAGTAATCTCTACAAGCCAATAAGTATTCCATATACTGTGTATAGCATTGCAGTGAGTGGAGTAAGGAGTCACTAGTACTCTGTATTAAACCCATTGCCCAGCACAAGAGACCAATTTATATTTTGCAGACTCTATTGAGTAATTCCAGTAACATAAATGTGTATTTTATTTCAAGTGTATTTCTTTAAATATAGCCTAATCGAAAGAGATCCATCACGCTCTCCCAGAAGCTTGTCTGGTGCGTAAAACCCACAGTGGTAGGCTATCTCATGAATTGATATGATGTAGTCAGGTGAGCGGACACCTTGGGCGGTTGATTCATGAGTTGCCCTTCATGCCTGCTTCCATACCCTTTAATTCTGTATTTCTCATCCCTGATTGGCAGATGAGTAGCAACCCTGATTAGAAGCACCTGCTGCTCATCGGTTGTTCTTTGCAAATGCTGTTTTGAATTCAAATAAAATTGTACCTACACATTGAAGAAGGCTGTAAAGCTGAAATGTCTGCGTACACTATCCCTGATGCAGTGAAGAAAAACAAACATTACACCTTTTGGTTTGATTAAATAGAGCCTACACAAAAGCTTTCAACATACCAGTATTTTTGTAAACTTTCAAAATAAACAATATTACAAATAATATACATACAATTATCAATACATTTTTTCAAAGGTGGTTGCAATGCTGTGAAAAACAGTTGAACTGCACTAGAGTGACAAAAATATCGATATTCCCAAATGTCTTTGCAGGGGACTCTTATTTTGAGAAGAAAATCCACGATGGTGCTGTCAGTATAATATACTGCTGCTTGGAAACCCATCTATGCTATCAGCAGAACATGCTTGATTTTCATTTGCGAGATAGGTTGACCAGCAGTGCTGCAATGGTCCTGATGTGCCTCTTTTTCCCTCTGAGAATTTGCATGCTACTTGGTCACTAACTTGTATGTGCCACCTGGTTTCACAGCCTAGCCTTCCTGTTGCCTGTCTGTCGCAAAAAAAAAACATAATAAATGTTAATATTAAATTCATCCCCAGTAAAATGTTGAATCAGTCAAATTTTATGGCCCAAAACAGTATAAGGAGGAGCGCACTTTACTTCAGAGACCAGGCAGATTGGGCTGCTCCTCAATAGTCTAAAGATACCTCCTCTCCTCATCTTCTCTCCTTTATCTGCACATAGACTGAACTGAAAACTAACTGAAGACATGGTATACTGTCGGTGAAAGCAACATGGTGTATTCCCCTTACACTGTGTATAAGACAGTAGTTTTGAAATTGTTAGTTAGATTACTTGTTGGTTATTACTGCATTGTCGGAACTAGAAGCACAAGCATTTCGCTACACTCGCATTAACATCTGCTAACCATGTGTATGTGACAAATAAAATTTGATTTGATTTGATTTGGATGTCTCTTCAGAATCTGTAAGGAGAGCTTTTTGGAATAGTGGGATGCACCCTGCACTGGCCTTTGCTCTCACACTGTAGGTAAGCACTCTAACTGGGACAGAGAGGAAGAGGTGAAGCGAGAGGCTCCACTCTCATCAATATTTGTCTATGTGCCTCCCGAGTGGCGGAAGTGGTCTAAGGGATCTGCAGTGCTGCAGTGCTACTAGAGATCCTGGTTCGAGTCCAAGCTCTGTCGCAGCCGGGCGCGCCCGGGAAACCCATGGGACGGCGCACAACTGTCCCAGCATCGTCTGGGTTGGGAGAGGGTTTGGCCCGCAAGGATGTCCTTGTCCCATCGTGCTCTAACGACTCCTGTGGCGGTTCGGGCGCACGCACGGTCAGGTGTACAGTGTTTCCTCTGACACATTGGTGTGGCTGGCTTCTGGGTTAAGCAGGCATTGTGTGAAGAAGCAGTGTGGCTTGGTTTGGTTGTGATTTTTCATATGGAGCAAAAAATGTGATTGCTAATTTGTGAGACTTATTTGATTGAATAGAAGCTTTGTAATATTTAGGTTGTTACGAATGTGCTGATATAAGTGGACGCAGGTGGCATCTTGGCAACTTTGAGAAAACAATTTTATATCAGAGTTGTGTCTGTCTGTTGTTCCCATCTGATCTCGCCGCCTCCTACCTTTCCCCTTTTGCGACAACGACTCCTATTGTTAGGGCAAAGACAAGACCATCTCATCATTATACAGTGCATCATTTATACAGTGCATTCGGAAAGTATTCAGACCCTTTGACTTTTTCCACATTTTGTTATGATACAAGTACCGGCTCTGGCTGGGCCACTCAAGGACATTCAGAGACTTGTCCCGAAGCCACTCGTGCCTTGTCTTGGCTGTGTGCTTAGGGTCGTTGTCCTGTTGAAAGGTGAACCTTTGCCCCCGCCTGAGGTCGTGAGCTCTCTGGAGCAGGCTTTCATCAAGGATCCCTCTGTACTTTGCTCCGTTCGACTTTCCCTCGATCTTGACTACTCTCCCAGTCCCTGCCTCTGAAAAAGATCCCCACAGCATGATGCTGCCATCATCGTGCTTCTCTGTAGAGACGGTGCCAGGTTTCCTCCAGACGTGACGCTGGGCATTCAGGCCAAAGAGTTCAATCTTGGTTTCGTCAGACCAGAGAATCTTGCTTCTCATTGTCTGAGGGTCTTTCGGTGCCTTTTGGAAAACTCCAGCATCATGTTGTGGGGGTGCTTTGCTGCAGGAGGGACTAGTGCACTTCACAAAATAGATGGCTTCATGAGGGACGACAATTATGTGGATATATTGAAGCAACATCTCGGGACATCAGTCAGGAATTTAAAACCTGGTCGCAAATGGGTCTTCCAAATGGACATTTACCCCAAGCATTCTTCCAAAGTTGTGGCAAAATGGCTTAAGGACAACAACGTCAAGGTATTGGAGTGGCCATCACAAAGCCCTGACCTCAAGCCTATAGACAATTTGTGGGCAGAACTGAAAAAGTGTGTGTGAGCAAGGAGGCCTACAAACCTGACTCCGTTACACCAACTCTGTCAGGAGGAATGGGCCAAAATTCACCCAAGTTATTGTGGCAAGCTTGTGGAAGGCTACCCGAAACGTTTGACCGAAGTTAAACAATTTAAAGGCAATGCTACCAAATACTAATTGAGTGTATGTAAACTTCTGACCCACTGGGAATGTGATGAAAGAAATAAAAGCTGAAATAAATCATTCTCTCTACTATTATTCTGACATTTCACATTCTTAAAATAAAGTGGTGATCCTAACTGACTTAAAACAGGGAATGTTTACTAGGATTAAATGTCAGGAATTGTGAAAAATTGTGTTTAAATGTATTTGGCTAAGATGCAAACTTCCGACTTCAACTACCAGCAGGTGTGTGCCTATGTTAAGCGGTGGGTGTAGCCGGTGCATGGAAGTCAGGCGCAGGAGAGCATAGATGAGTGAACAAATAAGCACTTTACTGAGGCAATAGTAAGAACAGAACGCAACCGCGTCACAGAAACAAATGCCCAAAGAACAAATGAGGCAGCACAAAGTACAACAACCAAGTACAAAGTACCGGCTGCCACAAATCGGTACAAATAAAAGCCTGCGCAACCCAGCCGGAAGCGTGCCAACCTAGACAATAAACAATACCCCACACAGACATGGAGGGAACAGAGGGCTAAATAAACATAGTAATCATGAGGAGATGTAAACCAGGTGTGTGGAAAACAAGACAAAACAAATGGAAAAATGAAAGGTGGAGAGGGACCAACTTCGGCAGAAGTCGTGACAGCCTATCCAAATCATGTCCAATCAATTGAATTTACCACAGGTGGACTCTAATGAAGTTGTAGAAACATCTCAAGGATGATCAATGGAAACAGGATGCACCTGAGCTCAATTTTGAGTCTCATAGAAAAGGGTCTGAATACTTATGTAAATAAGTTTTTTTTAAAATTTTTATTATACATTTGCAAAACTTTTAAAAACCTGTGCTTTGTCATTATGGGGTATAATGACAAAGTAGTAGCTTGATCTATAAAAACAATAATTTAAGACATTTTTTTTTAATTCAAGGTGCCTGAATACTTTCCAAATGCACTGTAGACACGACAATAAAGCAGTGCTAAAATTAAAGGATATCTGGGATATGCCATAGAAAAGGGTCAAAAATTATATTTATATTATATTAAGCAATCTATAGGCCTAACAACGCTTTACTCTGCGATGAGTTAGGCTAGAAACCTGCTGAACTTTCCAAAACAAGACATAATGCACATGTGGATATCTTTATTTCATATCTATGACATTCAGAGGCTGAGTTAGGACCTAATGTCGAGGAGTAAAAAAGACTGGAAGTGTAGCACGCTGTTTGGAGGGTTCGAAGTCCAACATCAGCTTATATGAAAGATAAAACTTGGACACTTGACGAGACATATGGAACTCAGCAGGACGTGGCTCTGGCCTTTTCTCATTTGGGAAAAAGTCAGTCCTCCGTCCTCTCTCCTCCATGACCTGGAAACAGATGAGTGGCCGAGGAGAATGTCACTGTCAATTCGTTAGTAGCAGAGAGGAAGAGGCGAAGCGATAGGGACAACTGGCCAAAAAACTGTGTTCTCCAGTTGGTGGGGTAGTTTTGTTTCTTTTGCTCACCAAGTGAGGAGTTTTTGTATGGAAGTCAATTGCTATGTGTGGTTTATTTGATTAGAATATAACTTTAATAATGCTTAGATTGTTACGAGTGTACTGATATAAGTAGGACACGTGACATCCCGGAAACTTTGAGAAAAAACACTTTATCAGAGTTGTCTCGAGATGGCTATGCATATTCATGACATGTATCTATTAGCATAGCATCTCTATCCGTTAAATACAGGCGGTTGACGTCAACACCCCTCATCAAATATTTTAAAAAGTATACAAATATTGAGATATATCCACCAATCCAAAGAGAGGAATAGGCTGCAGCTTGACAGCCCGCCGTTCCGCTCTGTGGACAACAAATCCCCTTGTTAGGGTGGAGACGGGTATCTTGTCATTATATCCAAATCTATGTTAGTAGGCAAACAGACGACAGTCCTCACCTCCTTGATAGCCTCCTTTAGGCGAGGAAGCACAAGTGTATCTTACCTGAGTTTTTTGCAGAAGAGTATGGGAATCTGCCACACCCCCATTTGAATCAGCTATTGTTTTCTCAAAGGCATGCAAACGTTTAAAAACAACATGCTACTTATCCTTTTATCAATAAAATGTATTGGACAACTAGCTTCATTTGTTTGTATCACTTTATGTATTTCTTTTGGGATTCCATCCTGTTAACGTAATTTGCCTGATGACACGCAATTGGAGAAGAAGAGTCACATTTTTGTCCACTTTCCCTCTTCTCGCTGCCTCTCCTTGACTACTTTTGATCTTTTTCAAAAGGAGGCCAGAGAGGACGGAGGAGAGCGTATGCAGAGTTGAGCAAATTCAATTGAGGGTCAAGCAACCACATAGAGAAAGACATAGGACTCATGTTTGTATTTGCACCATTGACAACATGGGTAGCACCATTGAGGCTATCTACATTTTGAAGTACTCAATTTTCTTCTTCACAATTAGCTGATCCCTCCCGATGACCCAGTTGGACATGACCCCAACAGGGTCACCAGGAGGGATCAGCTAATGAAATTGGAAGTCCCACCCAGTTGACTACATTAAAATGGTGGAAGCCCTCAATGGCGCTGCCCATGCTAATACTGCCTTTTGGCCATTAGACCACTCTATCGTTCTCTATGGGCAACCACCATCTCAATTAGTTGACAAGACAGACAGGAATTTATAGACACGCGTAAGGCATTACTAATGAATCATGAACATCCTATTCTCACCCTTACTGAAGTAATCTAATGTGTGACTGTTGCTATCAAATGAGTTTAAAATATGTTTAAATAAATTGATACTTGATGGCTCATAAATTAAAATGTAAAAATATATTTGTTTAGTGAAATAATATTTGTGAAAATATTCTAGACTTTTTCTTTATCCATATTGAATGAAATATGATATGAAATTATAATGAAATAGCTTACACAAAAGATATCATGAGTCATGTTACACTACAGAAAATTGCAGGAAATTTGCTTCAAAACCCCCCCCAAAATCCTAGGGACCTGAATTAAAGAAAACCATCTTTTGGTGGTGTATTTAACATATCTCAATGAACAGCAATTAAAATAAGCACAAATGCAGACTCGTTCACATCTGTTGAACTTATTTGGTCTTTCACAATAGTTAATGTAGGTCATTGGAAAAATTCTCATTCCTTACAATGGGCAAAAATATAGGGTAATTACTGTGCTTGTGTCAGCAACAACACTGCTGTAATTCTCCATAGTTCTTCTATTATTCCACTTCTTCAAAATGCTGCTGCTGCAACTACTTGTTTTAAGCTAAAGTATGTCCTGGACAGTCTTGTATGTCATAAAAATGAGAAAAGGCTATATTGAAATGCTTCAAGTATCTTATTTTGTACTTATTTTTAGTACTCCAAACCAAGTCGTCAAGTTTTGAATGTTCATTCAAAGCATCCTGAATACACCTGACGTGTGATTTTATTTGAATTCCACCCTGGTTGTAGTCGTAAGCCTCCCAGGAGTCCTTCGAATAAAAATGTAAAAAACTGTGGGGGCATGCCCCTGGACCCCGCTAGCCACCCTTTTGTCTCCTTTTCTCCTTCCTGCCTCTCACAATCTTTGCCATCTCTCTCTCTTACAATGCACTTACGATCCACTTCTAAATCACGCTTGACTCTTTTTCAACCGTGGTACAGCACTCGTCCCTTTTAAACTCCTTCTTTTGAGAACATGAATAGGGGCAAGTCCATTGATTACGTCACATCAAATTCAGACAAAACCATCACCTACTTGTTTCAAATAAACAATTGAGCACACACCACAGCACCCAAGAGTAAAAGGGTTTGTCTGTAGACACTTAACTGTACCTGTATACATGATGTAGGTATGATGCATGAGCTGTTTGACTTGACAGGGAGCGATAGAAGTGAGGGATGGGGAGAAGGAATCGGCGGCAGGGAGAGGGATAGAGAGGAATAGTTTCGAAGGTGCAAGATTTATTTATTGAAAAATAATCCCACTGTCCCCTGTGGATACTCTCACACAGGACACACCCCAAAGCCTTGAATCCTCTCAACTTGACAAAGGACTATCTCGATAAAGGAGACAAGTATTTTGCAGTTAGCAGGGTAGAGATGGCGAAAAGAGTAAGGGGAGCAAGACCACGTAAGCGGGCCACGGAGTTGGAAAAGGGGGTTAGTGAGAGGGTGACGGAGAGAGGTAGAGAGATTGAGAAAGGTGAATTCACGTTTCGTCCTTAACCTCTCCGTGTGTGATGACATAACAGATGTTCTTGTAGTCTACATTGCCAGCCACATCTGGGGGGAAGGCAGCCCATAGGTTGGTCATCTCCTCAGTGGTGAATCTGTCGCACTGAGTGATCAGGAGCTCCTCAAGGAATTCCTTCTTGATGAAGCCGGTAGCCTCTGGTTCCAGGACCTTGAAAGCGCTCACGATAACATCCTCGGGATCAGCACCCTTCAGATTCTCGCCGAACATGGTGAGAAAGACGGTGAAGTTAATGGGGCCGCTGGCCTCCTTGCCCATGGCTTCCAGCTCTTCATTACTATATTTTGAGAATGATTCCTCTGTCATAGACATCAGTTCTGCCAGAAGGGCACAAAGTATCCCCTTCTTGGAATTGACTATGTATTGTCATTGACCTCTAAGGATGCTCTGTCTCATTCTGAAAAATGGTTAACAGCCTTTCAATTAGTCACATAGCAGTGAAGCTTGGCTTTGCTTCAGATTTCTATGCCTGGGTGCTTCTAGCATTCTTTTGAATAAATTGTACCAATCCAAGTCACACATTCTCAGCATAAGGCTTTCATTGAAAGGTGAATTGTATAAAATACACTTGTCCTGTTCTGTTGTAGCTTCCGATTGGTTAAGATTATGTAATATCTCTAGAGCAGTGGTCCCCAAACATTCTTTGAGTATTTCCTTTTGATGCACCAGAGTTTTTAAGCTACAAGACGGTCTTGGGTCTTTGGTTCAGGAGGAGCCAGCTTCCACCAATGGGTCCTGAACCACCATTTGGGTAACTGTTCTAGAAGTCTCTAAATGTAATTCAGTCTATTTTTGTGCCATTATATGGTTGCTTTGGTATCCTATCAGTTTTACTGTAGACAATCCAAAAATGTTGTCCAATCAGAGGTATGCGAACACACTCACCATGTCTTAAGAGTTTATTGGGGTTTTGCTTGTTCAAGAGAAGCCTACGCCAAGCTAATGTGACTGAGGCGGAGGTGTTGGCCCCTTGGGGCCTTATATACCAGCCCATGGGAGCTAACTTTAGCCAAACCATCAGGTTTGGCATGGAATGAGGGAGCTGAGGAAAATAGGAGAGAAAGGGAGGAGCAAGGAGGTGCTTGGGGTATCACCTTTCCAGCACTCCAAAATAGGCACCGGGAGTCTTGGAATGAGGTGAATTCAATCCCAACATTCAGGACTTTGTCACACGTGGACTAATATGGACAGACCTATATTGCAGCCATGGCGACTATTGAACAGTCCTGTTATTTCAGCACTGTAAACTAAAGTGCTTCCTTTTCTCTGTACCACTTAATTCATAGCATGCCCAGGGTATTTGGGTAACACTTTAGGTCATTCCTGTGTACAGCACTTTACACTGCGCATCAACAAGAGATGTGTAGCCTGTGTGTTTCAAGTGCAGGCTTCCGGTAAACATGTTTTCAAGTCATGACTTGTGTAACTGACCTGTTGAGATCTGTGTGTACAGTATGCATGTACCCCCTACTAGTGTGGAACTTTTGCCACCTGTTCAGGAGACTTTGGACAAGTGAGTTCAGTGGTGTTGAAAAACATAATTTAAATTATATAACTACAAAGATTAAATGATTTGCAAACGTAAAAACATCTGATTTATCATAAATAGTTAACACCTGCTCTTTCCATGAAAGAGACTGACCAGGTGTATCCAGATGAAAGCCATTATCCCTTATTGATGTCATGTCTTAAAGCCACTTCAATCAGTGGAGATGAAGGGGAGAAGACAGGTTAAAGAAGGATTTTTAAGCCTCGAGACAATTCAGACATGGATTGTGTAGTTGTGCCATTCAGAGGGTGACTGGGCAAGACAAAATATTTAAGTGCCTTTGAACTGGGTATGGTAGAAGGTTCCAGGCGCACTGGTTTGAGTGTGTCAAGAACTGCAACACTGCTGGATTTTTCACTCAGTTTCACGTTTATCAAGAATGGTCCACCACCCAAAGGACACAACTGTATTGGAGTCATTGGCCAGCAACCCTGTGGAACGATAGACATAAGATTTAACAATGTGTGTGGGGACGCGTTGACCAGCTGCCTTGCGACTAATTTCTCAAAATAATGACCATGGAATAAAGTGTTTGGATGCACGGATTGTGAACAGCGCTACAATAAATCTGTAGCCTAAGTATTACAAACATGTTATCTGATGTGTGCCAGCATGATGATACATGAAAGTGATGCATGTGCTTGTGTGTCTAGGCATAGCCCTCTAGGTCTACAGCTTAGCCTCGTAACAAGAGAAATTGAAGAGGTAACCAAAAATGTTATTTAAATGTTCTTTATTTAAAAAGATGGGTGTAAGTCTCAGAAAAAAGGTTATGATAGCCCCAAAAATAAATTAAACAAACTTTCAGAACTCTACACATTGAACTACTAACAAAACTGCATAAACTATTAAAGTAGAAAAAAATCTAACAGGACATAAATATTAACTTAAGACACACATGAAATACAAATATTAAAACATTACTGTCCAAGGGTATATATTTGTGAGATAAATATGAAAACTCACTCAAAGATGAACAAATACTGTACTATGTTAGGGAGGTGGAGTCCAAGAGCTTTGCAGTGAAAGAGCTTTTGTTAGATACAAACACCTCCCAGTCCTTTAACATAAATCCAACTTTAAAAGACTGGATACGCTGATCGCTGGGCTCAACCCAACGCTTATGGAATGGAGACAGATAATGGTGGCTGTGTTCAGGCTTTAGCTATATTCCAATCTGACAACTCAACACCTTAATTCATGCCTTTCAAGCATCTGGAACGTGGGCTTTTCCTCCCGTATTTCTTACGCCTATTGAGAACTGTTAGGGGCTGAGGGAGTCAACAAATAGAGGGATTGGGTTGAGTTCTCAGTTGTAGCTGCTGTCTTAGATTGACTCTGATCCAGCAGATTGTCTTGTGGTTAGTGCTATAGTGGGGTAGGAGTGTAACATTGCAAAATTCAATTCAAACAGCAGGCCACCCATGTAAAATTAACTCTAAATGAACTGGGAAACGTTAATTGGAGTGGCTATATACATTCCTATGGAACCTTATGTGCAAAGTACATGTCGAACATTCTATTAGCTGCATATGGAGTGGTGGAAGCAGAGCCATATTCCTAAATATATACTTTACATGTAGCTCTGGGTAGAACAGGAATCAGCTGGAAGGTACTGAGCTGGACTGAGTAACAGTATTCTCTTTGGAGGTGTAGTGTTCAGAGTTTCTTCTGACCTTACTGCATTCTCCCTCTCAGCCCAAGAGTTAAACAATGCACACACATAATGTATTGGAGTTTCCTCTTGTGCATTGAGTGGTTGTCCCTTCCTCGGTTAAGGCATTGTGATTGATGGACAGGAGTCAGATGAATTCTCACAAGTTCTCTCCAGGTGTATGTACTGTGTGTGTTTAGTGGCTAGTTTCCTGTTTCTTGCCGCTGATCCAGTCAGTGTATTGTGTAACACGTGTGTACACCCCGGGTGTGTCTTTCTTCCCACAGCCATCACCCCAGCTGATCAGCCCCATCAGAGTCATCTTCCCATCCTTGGGACAGACGAGAGGACCGCCAGAGTCACCCTGCATAGGAGAGGAGGAGATGAGGGACACGTGTCAGTTGTGGTTCAGCAGGAGGCCTACAGTACCATTTTATAAATATTATCAGGAGCACTAACATCCAACATGACACATCCTTGTACCAGCTAATTAGCTATTTTAGTGCTTAGTGTTGTAGAGTTTTTGGGGCTTTGGGCTACATACTGCATGGCAAATGGCACCCTATTCCCTACATATAGTGCACTACTTTTGACCAGGGCCCAATAGTGCTATGGTCAAAGGTAGTGCACTATATAGGGAATATAGTGCTATTTGGGACAGACAGTGTGTTTGGGTCTTAGGAGGGTGAAAGAGCCCTCTTCACCTTGCAGGCGTCATCCAGACCCCGGGTGTCCCCGGCACACAGCATGTTGGAGGTGACCAGACGCCCAGATAAGACATTAGGGACACAGCGGTCCTGAGGCCACAACCTCACGTGACCCCTCTTCACCCGCTCAGAGTACATCGCATTAACTATGGAGAGAGGAAATGGGAGGGTATTAAGCTCTGGACACACTATTCATGTTGGTCGGCCTGCATTGCTCCATGCCCTCTAACACCTATATAACATTTATTTTACATCTCTAGACTGAATAAAAAAAGATAGCAAGGTTATGCACCCCTTTGGGCCCCCAGGACAGGGAGTAAGAAACACTGCTTTAGGTACACATATACATACACACATACACACATACACACATACACACATACACACATACACACATACACATACACACATACACACACACATACACACACACATACACACATACACACATACACACATACACAAAAGTATGTGGACACCCCTTCAAATGACTGGATTTGGCCATTTCAGCCACACTTGTTTCTTTTTATCTTTATTCAAATACTTTTCATTCAAATCCATATGGTTTGGTTTCAATACTTCAAACCAAATGGTAGTTCCAGGTAGTCAGAAATAAGATGAGTGTTGGTTCAATTGTTATTTTAATGAACGGAGCAAATTTGGAGCGGCAGTTTTTATCCCCTGAGTGAGAGGAGCAGTTTTTAGCAGAACAGTTGGAAAGGACATGGATCAACGTTGCACACTGCTCCATGAGAGATGAGCAGGATTTTCAACCGCTCAACTCTGCTCACATGCTCTGCTCTGGAAGCAACGTCAGCACAAGAACTGTTAGTCGGGAGCTTCATGAAATGGGTCTTCATGGCCGAGCAGCTGCACACAAGCCTAAGATCACTTGGCATTGCGCATGGTGTCGGCTGGCGTGGTGTAAAGCTCGCTGCCATTGGACTCTGGAGCGGAAACGCATTCTCTGGAGGGATTAATGCCATCTGGCAGTCCGACAGATGAATCTGGGTTTGTGGGATGCCAGGAGAACGCTACCTGACCCAATGAATTTGTCGTG
This sequence comes from Oncorhynchus tshawytscha, assembly GCF_018296145.1. Classification (NCBI taxonomy): domain Eukaryota; kingdom Metazoa; phylum Chordata; class Actinopteri; order Salmoniformes; family Salmonidae; genus Oncorhynchus; species Oncorhynchus tshawytscha. The sequence continues at coordinate 24,674,642 of NC_056440.1, read as the reverse complement.
GCAACTGTAAAGTTTGGTGGAGGAGGAGTAATGGTCTGGGGCTGTTTTTCATGGTTCGGGCTAGACGCTACAGCATACAATGACATTCTAGATAATTCTGTGCTTCCAAGTTTGTGGCAACAGTTTGGGGAAGGCATGAAAACCCCATAAACACCTTTGGGATGAACTGGAAAGCCGACTGCGAGCCAGACCTAATCGCACAACCTCACTAATGCTCGTGGCTGAATGGAAGCAAGTCCCTGCAGGAATGTTCCAACATCTAGTGAAAAGTCATCCCAGAATGGGGCCTCCCGAGTGGCGCAGCGGTCTAAGGCACTGCATCACAGTGATTGAAGAGTCACTACAGACCCAGGTTTGATCCCAGGCTGTGTCACAACTGGCCATGACCGGGAGTCCCATAGGGCGATGCACATTTGGCCCAGCGTTATAAGGGTTTGGCCGGGGGGGCTTTCCTTGGCTCATCACGCTCTAGCTGACTTCGGTCGTCAGTTGAACTGTGTTTCCTCCGACACGGTGCAGCTGGCTTCTAGGTTAAGCGGGCAGGTGGTAAGAAACACGGTTTAGCGGGTCATGTTTCAAAGGACGCAGGACTATACCTTCGCCTCACCCGAGCCCGTTGGGGAGTTGCAGAGATTACACAAGATCGCAATTGGAAATCTCAAAATTGGGAAGAAGGTGGTAAAATAAAATAAGTATTCCCAGAAGAGTGGAGGCTGTTATAGCAGCAAAGGGAGGGACCAACTCCATATTAATGCTCATGATTTTGGAACGAGATGAGCAGGTGTCCACACACTTTGTCATGTAGTGTGTGTCATTCTCTCCACCCTTTCACAAAAACCTGAGTGTGTCTCAGGCTACTGCCCTCTACTGGGCATCAGAAAATAAACCACAGAAACACTTAGCTAAGCTTCATGAGTTTAAAAAAGAAACATTTCAAAGAAAGGGTGATATGTCTTACACTCCTTCTCTTTGCCGTAGCCAGAGATCTCACACTCAGTCCAGTCAGGCAGTACCAGGCCTGGGTCAGGCAGACAGGCGGGCAAGACCTCCGGGGAGTTCACAGCACACGGGCCAATATCACTCTTCAACTTCAGCAAGACTGAGAAGAGGGGGAGGGAGGAGGGCAAAGAGAGAATTAGTGATATTGCTTTACTTTGGTTACAACGGCTCTTTACATATGCTACATAATCAAGCCATAAGCCTCTTGCGAGTCAGTGCCTAACATTGTGCTGTCCAATATAGCTCAGTTGGTACAGGTTCAATTCCCACGGGGTAGCAGTATAAAAATGTATGCAATCACTACTGTAAGTCGCTCTGGATAAGAGCACCTGCTAAATTACTAAAATGTCATGCAAAAATGGGTCACCAATGTCATTGTCAAAGGTTTCCTCGTTGTATTTCTCGTGGGTCCAGTACTTCTCCACCTCAAAGATCTGGTCACTGCTGGAGGAGTTCTTACGAATCGTCTGACCCAGAACCACTTGCAGACGCTCTGGTTTAAACCTAACGGAGAAAGCAAGTCAGTGAGTCACACTTGCACACTTGGGTGTCTGTGTGTGCGCACGTGTATTAAGCCTACCTCTCGTCGAAGCAGTGTGCAGCAGAGAGGACCCAACAGGAGTCTATGAGGACCCCTCCACACAGGAAGAAGTGTGCTTTGTATGTGGACCGGAACACATTGATGGCTGCCTGCCATGGCTGCTCTGTGATGTCACTCTGCCGGGCCCCCCCCAGGATACGGAAGGAGGGGCGACTGAGATTGTCAGCACGCTGTCCACAGGTACCTATGGGGGAGGGGGGGGCAGTCAATATATCCTTCTGTTTTTAGATGTATAAACCTCAAGGTTTAAAGAGGAAGAAGGGGAGGTGTGAAGGAGTAAGAGAAGGACAAGAGGAGAGGGGGAGGTTTGGTGTGGAGGAGGAATAAAAGGAGGGTGTGGAGGAGAGGGGGATATGGAGAGGAGGAATAGAGAGGGTGTGGTGTGGAGGAGAGGGGGACATGGAGGAATAAAAGGTGTGGTGTGGAGGAGGAATAAAAGGAGAGGGTGTGGGGGATATGGGGAGGAGGAATAGAAAGAGAGGGTGTGGTGTGGTGGAGAGCAGGACATGGGGAGGAGGAATAGAGAGGGTGTGGTGTGGAGGAGAGCAGGACATGGGGAGGAGGAATAGAGGGTGTGGTGTGGAGGAGAGCAGGACATGGGGAGGAGGAATAGTGTGGTGTGGAAGAAGAACAGGAGGGGGAAGACGACAAGTGTACAGGTACATGTAATGTGTTTTGTGGCTGTCCTCCTACCTCTGTTGGTGGTGGGAGCCCTGGGGCCTAGAGTAGTGATGGTAGTAGGTCTCCTCCCTAAAGAACAAACAGATACTGTTCAGTACGACATTAGATAAATACTCAGTGTGACTACAGTTGCAAATGTACTCAATTACACTCCTAGGCATTTCACTCATTGCAATCCCGACAGTCATTTGACTCCTTGTCTTCTTAGTCATTACATGCATTACAGTAAGCTACTGTAGGTGATGACAATTCTTGGCAGAATATACAGTGTTCATTTGACCGGCACATGAGGACATTCATACTGTTGCCGATATTATTGGACAGTAGTCATGGTAACAGAGATACTCACTGCATTTGGTGATGTTACAGAGCTCCCAGGTCAGCTTCATGTTTCTGTAGACGTGACACCAGGGGCCGAGATCACCGTCTGGGTTCCTGAAAGAAAGGGAGAATGTATAAGTGTGTGGTTGTGGTTGTCCAGCATGCATGTGCGAGAGAGTCTGTGTGTTTATAATCCTACCTGCAGAAGTTGTGACTTCCCAGCCCCAGCTCTCTGGCCTCAGACCTCCATGCGTTGTAGAACTTGTGGGTGATGAGGGGTGAGTCCCAGGCAAGACAGCTGTAGCCCCTCTTAGTGATGGCCGTCGTCCCCCTGTACGTCTGCCCCGAGCCCTGCACACACTCCGCTGGGCTCTGGTCTGAAAAAAACAGGGTGAGGCACAGATTTCATTTACGCTGTGGACTACAGTCAGTCAAGTAGCCTTCTTGTCATAGTTTGGCAAGGCGACAATGTAACTGTATCATGCAGGATATGAACCCCACAGGAGAAACCAACGTTTTAGACCGTTACACCAAGAGGAAATTGCCGAGGGCAGACACTGGTTTTGAAGTTTGCAGACGGGGCTACCTCATCACGTGACCATGACCAACTCATGTCTGTTACATTCACTCCCCTTTGACCTCCTCCCCCATGACACCACTGCACGTTTGGCACCATTGTTAACAAGCAGGACATGAACCCAGGTCTCCCATGGGAACAACCAACCTCTTCGATCAAGAGGAAATTCCCTCCTGGGCCAAGTACAGACACTGGTTTTGAAGTTCACAGGGCGGACTACCTTATTAGGTGACCATGACGGACTCATGTCCGCTACATAACCAAATAGCGGTATAGTATTACGTTGTCATGTCATTACCTGCAGGGCAGCTGGAGAGAGTACAGAACTCCCAGGCTATCTGGGTTCCCTTGTAGACATGACACCATGGCTTAGTATCATCGCTTGGATTCCTAAGAGAGAGAACAGGGGAGGGGAATATTTATCTTGAGTGCTCGATTGATGTATGTGCGTGTGCGTGCATTTATGCGTGTATGTGTGTACCTGCAGTAGTTGTGATTTCCCAGCCCCAGGCTGTTCGCCTCTGGTCTCTTAGTTGTGAACGTCCTCCCTCTGAGGGCTGTAGAGTTCCAGTTGATACATTCTGAGCCGGTTTGACTGATACTCCACGTACCACGGTACCCTTTACCCTGGCCCACCACACACTTCTCAGTGGTGTCTGGAGCAGGAGAGAAATTAGTATATCCAATCCAGCCATCCAAACACAATTTGTCCCAAATGGCACCCTATTCCCTTCATAGCGCACTACTTTTGACCAGAGCATATAGGGCTCTGGTGAAAAGTAGAGCACTATGTAGGAAATAGGGTCCCATTTGGGACACAGAATCTATGGGAAAATACATTATCATAGCAACCATGTTGATCTGATAAAGTCTCTGTCTAGCTGCCGTCCTTTCTCTATGGCTTCCTCCTATCGTCATGCATCCTGGTTACATGACTAAGGACTCACATCTATTCCGTGTTTTGGCTCCCTGATCTTATGGTATCCATGTAATGACACATGCATGAGTAAACTCATGTAGAGGATGTACCGCTCTTTTTAGGCTCACTCAGAGTCACATGGGGACAGAGTTTGGCCATTGTGGTTTCATCAAATGACCAATGAATTATGACGCTGATAGATGACATCATATAATATGACTCTGGGCTCACTTTTGGCTGTGAACTCACTCATTAGACCATCAACATGTGTTAAGAATTTACATGTTGAGTGGGTGGGGTATTTACAACGGCCTCCCAACGGGATTAAAACAAACCGATTGATGCCAGCTAACCACTGAGTTCCATGGCGTTCCAGATTTTGGCTTCTGGGGTGTAAACCATTTTTATTTTATGGCTGGCCCACAGACCACAACTCCATAATCTTTTCTAGTCATTGTCACAGGATTACATTCTACCATTCTCTATGTGTCTACTGCCCTAATGATAGTAGTAACCAACATTACTACTAGATGCTAATAGATAGGCATCAATAGCAATCCCTTGTCCTTGTTTTTCAGGAGTATATGAGGCGAGAGAAGTATTTATTGACAGTGTAGCGTGGTCTCTGTGCTCTACTTACTGATCTCACACTGAGCCCCAGTGAAGCCTGGTGGACACTGACACAGGTAGTCAGAGGAGTAGACCATCTCCTTACAGGTTCCTCCGTTGTAGCACCTTGACTGATAACAGGCTACAGGGATGGAGAGAGGGATGGTTTGATGGAGTTGTTATTTTATTTCTCTAACAATATTTACTAGACCATAGACGAAGAGCCCACCTGTTATGCCAAATCTCAGGACTTCTTTTAAGTCACATACAAAATGTCATAATTTCCCTTTTTTCAGAACAGCTTCAACCCCAATTTTCACATCTGTTGACCTCACAAGCTGAGAAGGATGTAGTATTTGTCTGTCAGATAGGTGGTCATGCATCATTCAGTGGGGGTGAAGGAACATGTGTGCATTTAAATATAGTGAAAGTCACAATGGGTGGGTGTTCTAATGACTATACAACCTAGACTACATACACCCTTTCTCTCCACGACACCAACCACTCTCCATAGTGGAGGAAAGTAAGGGACCAGAAGGGAGAGATACTGTAAATACAGAGTGGACAGAGGGAAAGGGTTCTGGAAAAGGAAACAAGTTACAGAAAAACAAGCTGAACAGTGTTGTCACTCTGCCTGCCTAAAGGGGGTTGTGAGTGTGTGTGTCTATTTATATACAGTATGTGTTTGTCTGTGTGTTTCCACTCACTGGTGACTGGCACATCGTGACAGCGCTGTCGTCCTCGTGATGCACAGGTGCAGCGCTCCACAAGCTGGCCCCGCCATCTCAACCACGTGTCCCCAAAACCACGCACCACAGCCGACTGGCCATCCACACACCGCTCTATACACACACGAACACAGAAACAGACAAAAAGAGAGACAGACACATGAGTCACTTACAAGATGAGACCGATACATAATGTATATACATGAAAAGAGAAGGTGTAGGTGACAACCTAATTATTTGTTGTAGCTAACACATGATTAGTGTGAAGCACAGGTGGCCAGCGGCACCTTAATGGCTGGGCACCAGTGGCTGGAACGGAATAAATGGAAAGGTATCCAACACATCAAACACTTGCTTACATGTGTTTGATACCATTATTATGAGCCGTCCTCCATTCAGTAGCCTACTGTGGTGTGAAGGGAGGGACACAAGAGGGGTGAGGGGGCAGTCCATGCTCACCTTTATAGTTTCTTGTCCCTCTTTTGGTGTGACGAAGCTCAACCTGCCATGGGAGAGGTAAGAGAAGTGAGCTCAAATCTCCACAGTACCAACAAACACATACAGTGGGGCAAAAAAGTATTTAGTCAGCCACCAATTGTGCAAGTTCTCCCACTTAAAAAGATGAGGCCTGTAATTTATCATAGGCACACGTCAACTATGACCGACAAAATGAGAAAAAAAATCCAGAAAACCACATTGTAGGATTTAATGAATTTGCAAATTATGGTAGAAAATAAGTATTTGGTCAATAACAGAAGTTCCTCAATACTTTGTTATATACCCTTTGTTGGCAATGACAGAGGTCAAACGTTTTCTGTAAGTGTACACAAGGTTCACACTGTGGCTTGTATTTTGGCCCATTCCTCCATGCAGATCTCCTCTAGAGCAGTGATGTTTTGGGGCTGTTGCTGGGCAACATGGACTTTCAACTCCCTCCAAAGATTTATGGGGTTGAGATCTGGTGTATGGCTAGGCCACTCCAGGACCTTGAAATGCTTCTTACGAAGCCACTCCTTCGTTGCCCGGGCGGTGTGTTTGGGATCATTGTCATGCTGAAAGACCCAGCCACGTTTCATCTTCAATGCCCTTGCTGATGGGAGGTTTTTACTCAAAATCTCACGAAACATGGCCCCATTCATTCTTTCCTTTACACGAATCAGTCGTCCTGGTCCCTTTGCAGAAAAACAGCCCCAAAGCATGATGTTTCCACCCCCATGCTTCACAGTAGGTATGGTGTTCTTTGGGTGCAACTCAGCATTCTTTGTCCTCCAAACACGACGAGTTGAGTTTTTACCAAAAAGTTATATTTTGGTTTCATCTGACCATATGACATTCTCCCAATCTTCTTCTGGATCATCCAAATGCTCTTTAGCAAACTTCACTTGACGGGCCTGGACATGTACTGGCTTAAGCAGGGGGGATACGTCTGGCACTGCAGGATTTGAGTCCCTGGCGGTGTAGTGTTACTGATGGTAGGCTTTGTTAATTTAGTCCCAGCTCTGCAGGTCATTCACTAGGTCCCCCCGTGTTGTTCTGGGATTTTTGCTCACTGTTCTTGTGATCATTTTGACCCCACGGGGTGAGATCTTGCGTGGAGCCCCAGATCAAGGGAGATTATCAGTAGTCTTGTACGTCTTCCATTTCATAATAATTGCTCCCACAGTTGATTTCTTCAAACCAAGCTGCTTACCTATTGTAGATTCAGTCTTCCCAGCTTGGTGCAGGTCTACAATTTTGTTTCTGGTGTCCTTTGACAGCTCTTCGGTCTTGGCCATAGTGGAGTATGGAGTGTGACTGTTTGAGGTTGTGGACAGGTGTCTTTTATACTGATAACAAGTTCAAACAGGTGCCATTACAGGTAACGAGTAGAGGACAGAGGAGCCTCTTAAAGAAGAAGTTACAGGTCTGAGAGAGACAGAAATCTTGCTTGTAGGTGACCAAATACTTATTTTCCACCATAATTTGCAAATAAATTCATTAAAAATCCTACAATGTGATTTTTTGGATTCTCATTTAGTCTGTCATAGGTGAAGTGTACCTATGATGAAAATTACAGGCCTCTCATCTTTTTAAGTGGGAGAACTTGCACAATTGGTGGCTGACTAAATACTTTTGCCCCACTGTAGTCTGAATGGCAACAGTAGTGATGAAGTTAACTCTAGACTCTGATCTAAGGTCAGTTTAGCATTTTTCACCTTGTGCATTTTGCGAGGTGAAGTTGGCCCTATAGGTGAAGCTGATCCTAGATCTGCACCTAAGGGCAACTTCTACCTGGAGCTGTGGTTAGTGCAGTGGATGTGGTACCTACTTTGTCCGCTAGGGAGTAGCAGAAAGCTGACAGGAAGAGCAGCATTCCCAATACTCTGGCCATGGCTGCGTCTGGATCTTTTCTGATGGAAAATGAATACAAATGATAAAACTCTACTAAGCCATGTGAAGAAAGACTGTTGATTCAGGACAAGTCAAGTCATTGGGTACATACATCAAGCACTCAACATCCCTTGGACACAGTCACAACTTATGAAAAATAGAACAAAAAAAGCCAACTCCTAGTGAACAATAGGTCCAATGTCACACGCATGCTACTCTGATGTGGGTAGAGGATGGACTTTAATACTACCCCTTCCTCACCCTTTGAGTAATACAGAGGGAAATGGTGGGATAGGTGGAACGTTTGGGGAATTGGCGGGCATTTCTGATTCCTTGAAGTTGTGATTTCCTGTGAAGCCTTTTAGGCCTACTGACATACAGGAAGGAAATTAAAGCAGTGCTCGTGTGTGTGTGCGGTCCTCTGTCGCAGTTGGTAGACCATTAAGCTTGCACCGCCAGGATTGTGGGTTTGATTCCAGGGGCCACCCATACGTAAAATGCATGCACATATGACTGTAAGGCGCTTTGAATAGGTCACTGTGTGGGGGCTTGTATTTAAAAGGAAAAAAATCCTTTAATTAACTGGGCAAGTCAGTTAAGAACAAATTCTTCTTTACTTTCCTCGTTGGTACTGGAAGTCCCCACAAGCATAGTAAAACAAGGAACATTTCTCCATGAGGACAAAGGCTATTTAAGCTTAGGAGTTAAGGTTAGTCCTGATGGACAGAGAACAGTGACAAACTAAGCACAGTTTGCCACCGGGGAAAAGTCTCACAAGCTTGTGTGTTTGTGTGTGTGTACAAACTGTATGAGTGTGAACTCAAAACGTTGCTAAAGCCCTCCCAACATACCAATACAATATGGAAGCGGTTTCTAAACAGGAGTGCAGATGTATGGACGGGTAGAATGACTAATGACAAACAGATGAGGAAGAGAGAAAACGGAAACTTTAGTTTGACACCACTAAGCCGGCTTTCCAAAAAGTTTGTTGCACTACTCTAGAGTTTGCTACGTTTTGTAACCAGAATACACACTTAGTTGAATCTGACATAAAATGTGGTATTTTTAAATGTGGTGATGGTGTGATGATCGTGCTATTTGGTAATACTGAAGGATGCTCTGGATAAGAGCATGTGCTAATGGAATTTTTACATATACATTTTAGTAATTTCACAGAGCAACTTACTAGGGAAGGTAAGACAAATACATCACAGTCACTGCAATAAAATAAGCATGGGAATAAATGTAAATTAATCTAGTTCTCTGTAAACGGACTAGAGATGCACTGCAGAACCCTTTTAGGCCCTAAATCCTCTGTCAACTGTGACTAACCATGACTCACACGGAGAGAGAGGGAGAAAGGGAAGACAGAGGGAATGACAAGAGAAAAACTTAAAGTTCAAGATGGAAAGAGTGAAAAGGGATTGAGGAACACTACAGCACTGTGGTCATTGCATGGGACCAAGACAAACCACACACACACACACACACACACGGCTGATGGTTTTTCTGATCCCCTGTGGCTGATTGGGCTGGTGTTTTGTTATAAATGAGGTCAAACTGTGCACACACACACTGCTCAGAAACATGAAGCTAATCAACTCACCAGGTGCAAAGAGTAGATTTTCCTGGAAGCCCGACTCCCTGAGTCTTTCACTGGGATGACTCTGCAAGATGTGTGGGACTTAAACAGAGCACATACCCCTTTCAAGCCAGTTGTTTGTGACTCCTGGTTTATTTGGGCTACCCTTAGCTGAGCCTCTTTGGCAGAGCATGAGTTGCTCTGGTCCCCTACTGTCCCTCCCCTGGCCTATCAGACCAGGCCATATGTTTCCTGCCAACATTGAGCCTGTGTGCCTGACGTCACTCACTTTCATGTTTTATCTGTCACACACACACCTAGTGCCTGTCCGCCATCATTAACATGTCTTATCACACACAAATGCACATACAAACGTGTGGGTGCCGTCAGACACCACAGAATTATCAGCTGCTGTCTGACAATCCCACAATGCAGTGTGTGTGTAGGACTGGTTTGTGGTCTGGCAATGATCCTACTAAACCAGCTCTTACAAGAGCCAACAGACACATGCACATGTTTAAACCCACACACTCAGACAGTTGCACACCCTTATGTTGGTAGGAGTTTACAAGATAACAAGAACATCTTACAAGTCAGTATGTTGTTTTGTTGATGAGTTTAAAACCTACTGCAGTGGTCTAAATCAGGGTCGCACAGTGATTACTGGTAGTCTTGAACAAATCTACTTTGAAACAAAAAGTACACCTCATACACACGGGCTTAAAAAAAAAAAAGACACCTGTACCATGTCAGATAGAGTTGAAATGTATTACATTTTGATGTGGAGAATCTGTTTAAGGGTCAAATTGACTCCAACCAAACACGACGTAATCTTTCTAAGACAGAGGGATGCAGTTGAATCCTTGTCCAAAAATAAACAGATTGTGGTTAAAAAAGCAGACAATGGTGGTGCTACAGTAGTGTGGAGTGAAGACAAATGTGACAGAAGCCTACCGTCAATTAGACAACAAATTCTACCAATCTTACCTTCAACCCTACAGAGGACCTAAACTGAAGTGAAAGGGATCCTCACAGAAGCTAAGGAGAAGGGCTACATTTCAGACAGAGTTCAAATGTATTTAATGGCAGTCTGCTTATGGCTACTTTTACCTTCTTCCAAAGGTCCACAAGAACCTTGAAAACCCCCAGCAGACCAGTCAGTGGTAATGAAAGTCTGACAGAACCCATCTAAGTACATTGATTACTTTATTAAGCCTGTTCTGATGTCACTCCCAGCCTGTCTTCAAGATACCACAGATGTGTTGAACATTATTCTATTCCTTATAGGTACAGCTTCCTTTTCAGTCACCATGGATGTGGAGTCTCTACACACCACCATTGAACATGAACAAGGTTTGGCAGCTATGCACCATTTCTTGAGAACCCGACCTGAAACTGAGATGCCTCCTACAGAATTCATTGTCTCACTGACTGAATAGACTCTTCATCATAACATCTTTCAGGATCGTATTAAACAGGTCAAAGGGTGTGCCATGGGAGCTACAGCCCTTCCTACGCTGGTTTGTACTTGGGTAAATGGGAAAATGACCTACTTTTGGATCCTTCTGATAACCATTTCTTTAAACGGATTATATGGTGGGGACGCTATATTGATGATGTTTGCCTGTTTTGGTCCGGCTCAGAAGATGAACTTATTTCCTTCCACCAATACCTTAACCCTAACATCAAACTATGGAGTACAGCAAGGATAAAATTCATTTTTTGGACCTCGACATTAGTAATAATGACCAAGGTTGTTTGCACACATCAATCTTTAGGAAGCCTACAGATGGGAATACCAGTCTGAGGGCAGACAGCTTTCACCCCAAAAGGCTAAAAGAGAATATTCCATATGGTCAATTCAAAGAGTCTGCAGAATTTGCGATCAGGAAACAGACTAGTGTCAAATCTGCTGAATCGCTTCTTGAATCGGGGCTACAGCGTTCAGGTCCTGAAAAGATGCAGGTATAAGGGCTGGATTACTTGACAGAGAAATTGTTGCGAAGGGGAGAGCCTCGTGATACACCAGAGAGAGTGTATTTTGTTACATAATACAGAATTGAAGCAGAGAACATTAAAAGGATCATTACATATTTGGGGAATCATCCAAAGTGATACGCTACTACACCAAGTCTTTCCTGAGCCACCAGTCATAAGCTTTAAGAGATGTCCTACCCTAAAATGACAAATTAGTCCAGTTATCTTCCGGGTGACTCAACTTGGCTCAACCACAAACCCAAGGGCTCTTTTAAATGTAACCATTGCAGTAATATTGCACAGAAGTATTTTGTTGACACAGCTTCCTAAATTGAGTATTACGTCAAGCATTTCATGAACTGTAAAACCACTCATGTCATCTATAGATTGGAATGTCCACAGTGCAAGGTTTTCTACATTGGACGGACAAAGAGACGCCTTCAAGGCCGCTTAGCGGGACACAAGTACACCATACGGGTAGGCAATGAAAACTACCCCATGGCAAGGCACTACAAGTCCTTACACCATGGCAACCCTGCCTCCCTACAAGCTATGGGTATTGATCATATTCCGGCCTCTATTAGAAAAGGGGACCGTCTTAAACAGTTTAAACCAAAGGGAAAGTTTTTGGATTTACAAACTACAGGCCACTAAATACCCTGCTTTAAATGATCTGGATTTCTCACCCTTCCTGTAGGGTTGTGATTGGTCCATTTGCTGTCATCTAGTGGACATTTTGCTCAATTGCCCTCAGCTATGTTCAGACTGTTGTTCATGTTTGCTGTGTTCTAGTGGACTATGGAATATATTGCTTTCTTATTCTTGACACTTCTCCCAGTCATATTTAAAGGTTAGAACTAGCTTTTAGTGTTCTGATACTTCTAACTTGGAGTATTTATGATAACTTAGCTACAGTATTGCACCTTTTAATGTGTATAGTATTGCTTACTAGGTGTGTCCAATCAATTGTGTAACCACTCCCTCTTCCAATTAGGGCTAATTGAAAAGCTGTTCAAGAGGACATTGTATTCCCTTTTTTTTTGTACTCCCTGACGAAGGCCATGCAGCCGAAACGCGTCGGTTTTAAAAACTGTTTCCATTGAACATGCCATACTAATGAAGTCCTCTCTGAGGACCAATTTACCCTTTTACCAAAGAGCACCTTTATCTACCAAAATGTACTATTGTGTACCTTAGTAGCACTTCCCTTCCTCCTCTTTCTACTAGTATTACATTGAGTTTGCATCCCAATACTACACTTTATATACAGTACATCTCAGAACACTAAAATATAACAAAACTGTTTGACATAGAAACACAGGATTTCCATCTTTAAAAACAAAATGTTGTGAAATTTTGAAAAATATGAACATTCCACTAATGAGGCCAAAGAGGTTGTTTTTAGTCATTGACTGCAGGAAAGGGCTACCTCATTTTCTAGCAGGGATTAGAAGGCAATGGTCTGTCCCACCTAGTTAATTAATGGTTTCTTTTGATTGTGTTGTATGACAATATATTCCCTACACACCCATGAGGGCTGTAGCTCTTACAACAGTAGGTCAAGTCTGAGTTATGGTAAGAAGATGAGGCTGTTAAACTGTGATTGGAGCTTAACTAGTGCTAGACTGAGGCAACACACAGGCCCCACACACACAGGCCCCACACACACAGGCCCCACACACACAGGCCCCCACACACACAGGCCCCACACACACACAGGCCCCACACACACAGGCCACATCCGTTCTACTGATGTAACTCTCATGTCCTATTAGAGGACAGTCATAAAGCAGAATTATAGTAACAGAGTTGTCTCTTAAGTGCTGAGCACAGCTCCTTCTCCCCCTGTCAGTCTGTGTGAGGATGAGTCTAGCTAGCTGACCTGTACAGTAAGGATGTGTGATTTGCTGACCAGTGACCACAGTACTGGTACAGCAGGTAGACACTAATCAGCGGCCATTTAACCGCGAGGGAAATAGGAAAGAAAGTGTTAAATACTAGGGATCAGAGGACAGGGCTAGACAACTCAGCACAGCGTTTGCAGTACTCTAGTGGAATCTCTCCACACTGCCAAAGCTGACTGTGTACATGTTCTCATCCTCCTAAATCTATATACTGCCTTCAACACCATGAAGCATCAGATCCTCCTCTCCACCCTCTCAGGGCTGGGCGTTTCAGACTTGGCACACGCTTGGATTACATCCTACCTGGCAGGTCACTCCTACCAGGTGACGTGGAGAGGATCTGTATCTGCACCACGTACTCTCACTACTGGTGTTCCCCAGGGCTCAGTTCCCCAGGGCTCAGTTCTAGGCACTCTTCCCTTTATATACCAAGTCACTCGGCTCTGTCATATCCTCACATGGTCTCTACTATCATTGCTATGCGGATGACACTCAACTATATACTTTTGTCCTTTTCCCCCCCCTACTGACACCCAGGTGGAGACATGCACCTCAACCTGCCTTGCAGATATCTCCATTTGGATGTCAGCCCACCACCTCAAGCTCAACAAGACAGAACTGCTCTTCCTCCCGGGGATGTCCTTTCCAAGACCTCGCCTCCACGGTGTCCCCCTCCCAGAGTGCGAAGAACTTTGGCATGACCCTGTCGTTCTCTGCAAACATCAAAAGCAGGGACTCGCTCCTGTAGGGTCATGCTCAACAACATCTGTAGAGTACAACCCTACCTCACACAGGAAGAAGCGCAGTTCCTAATCAAGGAACTTGTCATCTCCCGTCTGGAGTACTGCAATTCGCTGTTGGCTGGACTCCCCACTTGTGCCATCAAACCCCTGCAACTTATCCAGAATGCTGCAGCCCACCTGGTGTTCAACCTTCCCATGCAAATAGTATATTAAATAATCCTACATTACCCCCTGCTCACTCCGACCCTTCCCTGTGAACTAACACACTTTTTTCTTTTTTTTTTTTTACACCTGACTAGCTCTGACTTTGCTGATAACTACTTTATTGAGGAATGATTGACTTACTATGACTGATGCGTGGTTGTCCCACCTAGCCATCTTAAAATTAATGCAGTTAGTAAGTCGCTCTGGATAAGAGCATCTGCTAAATGACTACAATGTAAATGTAAAATGTCTAGTCAAAAATCTGAACAGTGATCAAACTGAATAGAAGGATTTTTTTAAATACTGACCTACAGCTGCTAGAACAAGGACAAAGAAACAGGAAACATCTTTAAAGTGTACCAAGCCTTGGTACTGATGTTGCTGTTGGTAAAATGTGATGTGGCAATGTAAGTTCCTTCACTTTTCATACCGATAAAGCTTCATGAATTTAATTGAAATTAAGTAAATAGTTGTAGACAGAAGACGTTGTGTGTGTATGGATGGGCGTATGTGACTGTACATGCACACATGCCAAAGTTGTGTTTATTCTTCACTGAGAGAAAGCAGGCAGCCATAAGCGTAATCTGATTAGCATCACATTGAACCAGTTTTATAAAAAATGACATAGAACTCTGGTTTGGTTCTAGCTAATTATCTTCCTTTCCTTCTCTTCTTTAAGTTTAGTTCCATTGCTCTAAAAAAGCCTTAATCTCGATGTCGCCACATTACTTTTTGGGGAAGAATCACTGGATACGTTATTCCCAACACTTGAACCCTCAGTCATAAAAGGTCTATACTAGGTTAGTGACTGTCATAATAAAGATATAACATGTCATGAGAGCTGATGTCTGCTTATGACAACTGATCTAACACGGTCATGACACTGTTACTTAGGGATAGTAAGCTACTTGGCTGGAGCTATGCCTGCTATACCAGGCTCTTGACCTGTGAATCTGGTCAGCAAAAGCACTGAGAGGCCCCCTGGCCTAAAACACCAGCCCAGCCACCACAAAGAATCCACTAAATGCACTGATCCATAATTAATGGTCCGGGATCAACGTGTTAGCAACATTGCTTAGTTTGGACTACAATGCTGCCCATTAATGGTCAGCCAGATCCTGGAAGTGACCCTGTCCTGTAGGTGGTGCATGTGAGCCACTTCAGGTTTGTCTTGTTCAGTCACCTTGCATCGGAGGACAATAGGGGTGCGCTCTAGTATTGACAAAAGCTATCCAGAGGAATTCCCAAGTTAAACTAGCTGCTTTAAACATACAATTATATACAGGGCTAGTCAGGCAAAGGGTGGATCTAACACAGCTGACTCCAGGGAACCACATTCCTAGAAACATTCTGTGTATTCTCTGTTCTGTTATCTGAAGGAACACTGATTCACAACTGTTTTCACTTGTTGTAGTTTTTGAATGTGAACTATTGCAACAAGAAATTTTAGAACGACCTCATTCCAGAGCTGTGGATTACTGAGTGAAGTGACAGATGAAGTGATACAGTATGTGCAATGGGAGTATCAGGTGAAGGGAGGGGTAATGAGATGAATGGAAAGAGAGGTGGGAGAGATGACGGTATGAAACAGAATGTGAGGGGAGTATCAGGTGGAGAGGGGGATAAAGAGAGAAGAATGGAGACAGGTGGAGGGATGAGAGGGGGATTACAGTAGTGAAAGAATACAAGAGCATCAGGTGGAGAGAGGGATGAAGAGAGAAGTGGAGTGATGTGGTGGGATGGAGAAAGAGTGAGATGAGTATGTATGAAAGATGTGGGATAGAAGGGGAGAGAGGAATGTGGAAGAGATAGATGTGGCAGGGTATGGTCAGCAGTATTTGACTTAATCACTGAGTAAGAACTAGGTGACTATTGCACTATTGCTCTTGGCTGGCTCAGTCACTCTTTCACTTCCCCGCACTTAGAAAAAAAGGGTTTCAAAAGGATTTTTCAGCTGTCCATAGGAGAACCCTTTTGGGTTCCAGTTAGAACCCTCTGTGGAAAGGGTTTTATATGAAACCCAAAATTGTTATTTATACCTGGAACCAAAAAGGGTTCTCCTATGGGTACAGCCAAAGATCCCCTTTTTCCCCCCTAAGAGTGCACATAGCCTACATGTGCCAAGGTGTGGCGACATCCAACATCAGGTGAGAAGAAAATGTCAGACATAAAATGCACGAGAGCTACATGCTCTGCAAGTAACAGAATAACTAGCCTACACAACAGCAGCCAAGAGTGTAAATATTTGCTTTCTGCCCTTAGTCTGTTGAGTTTGCCGACTACATATTTGAAACGGTCTTTTAATTGAGTCCCCAATGTAGGATAAATGCCATTATGTGATGTGTCGACCAGCTTTCTCTCAACCTCAATGCTTGGCTATAAAAAGCCAACTGACATGTACTCCTGAGTACTGACCTGTTGCACCTCTATAACTGTGATTATTATTTGGTGCTGGTCATCTATGAATGTCTGAACATTTTGAAGAAAGATCTGTCCTTAACGGACATGTACTCTTATAATCTCCACCCAGCACAGCCAGAAGAGGACTACCCATCCCCCAGATCCTCGTTTCTTCCTAAGTTCCTGTTTTACTAGGGAGTTTTTCCTAGCCGCTGTGCTTCTACATCTGCATTGCTTGTTCTTTGGTCTTTTAAGCTGGGTATTGTTAAGCACATTGTGACAACTGCTGATGTAAAAAGGGCTTTATAAAATACATTTGATTGATTATTTATGAAATACAAATACTCGATTAAACTGAGTTTGCTGACTACATATTTGAAACGTTCCTTTAATTCAGTCTCCAATGTGGAATAAATGGTATTATTAAGTATGCGATGTATGTGTATTTTCAAAATGGTACATTTGTTAAACTTTCATTAAGTCTACGATATGGGATAAAAAAATGCCGAGGTTTACTGACACCATTCAACTGATGCGGGAGCAGCCGAACTACCGCCTGGGAGGCTTGTGGTCCACGTATGATGCGTGTAACGTGTTGTGTTGGTACCGAATCGAAAATAAATTATAAACTCAATAGCCTACAATTTCTTTTGGAACATTTGCGCGTAGGTCTACCACCGCAGTGTCCACCTTGCTGTGCTTCACATGTGAAGACATAATAGTTGATATACATTTTAAACTAACCGTTCTGATCTGTTCCATCAGCCTTTTTATTGATATGTCGCATACCTCCACTAATCTACTTTGATACGCATCATGGGGATTAAGTAGTGAGCACACAATGCCCACAAAAAAAGTGGGTATACGGCATATACCTGCGTATATACCCTCCAATACACTACCCCGTAGGACATACGTTATATCTAGAAGGGATTGAATTGGTCCATATTCCAGGTAAAGTAAGTTAAGGGACACAAAGTGTAGAACAAACGACGTAAACCCATCTAGAGAAGATATAAGCACCTACAAGCATCCGAGACCACAACCTACTGTCTGTATGTGAGACTGCGCTAATAATAACATAGCCTAATCATATAATAGCCTACATGCATTCATTCAGCTTTTCAAACTATGCACAAATGCCTGGGAAAATTAGATAGAGTATTTAAAATGTCACATTGTTTCCTGAAATGTATTTGACATTCCATTTGAAATAATTTGTCCCGGCATGCTTCACAAACAATTAGCAAATGTTGTAGCCTAATGCAATCACTATGACTTTTAGCGTAGCCAGTAAATAACAATTAATCTGGAAAACAATGTGGTTACATATTAACATGAATATCCTTACCTTGTGTATGGTATGTTGCCAGTTCTGAATCTCCCTCTAGAAACAATTGTCATCGGAGGATATTGACAATGAAGTGATATAACTGCTATGGTTCTCTCGGTTTTTATCCTCGGCTATTTCCGCTGAAGGGGGGGATGTTTGGATTACTACATGATTTGACCAATTTCACGTATTACATTATTCTGCGGAAGTGTGACTCAAAGGCACTCAGGCCTTTACGTGACACACACAAAACTGAACCTGAAGCTGTCTTTGGCTCAACATTGAAGGGTTGATTAAGAAAAATCTATCATATTCTAATAAAGTGAATATTTGTCTTGTACAGACTTCAGTTGATCTTGGTTGCAAATCTGATGTTATTAGTGATTAAATTCTTCGCAACCTGAGTTTATACTCTACAGCTGTTTGGAATTTGCCTCCCCATGGCTCCTGACCAGGCCAGGTTAAAGACTGTGGGTGGGTTCAGTACCAATGGAAATCCAGTTAGTGGCGAATCCCCTGCCAGAGTCTGGGCCGTTCCAGACTGCGTTGGCCCAGGGCTCTTACCTGTCAGACAGGAGACGAGGCTCACATTCGAACGGTAGCCAGGTAGAGCTCGAGCAAAAATCCCTGGCACCCAGCCGCCGCTCTATCGTACTACCTCCAGGGCGCGAGATGCAACGCGCTGGGACCGGATGCCACCGGAGGAGGAGTGGGTTGCGTCGTCTGTGGGAGAGCTGGGGTTGATATCGGAAGACCACTCCTCTCCAATCGCTCCATCCTCTCCATCATTTGGTCCATCGACGAACCGATCCGAGGATGGCCGTGTGATGGAGGACGCGCGCCTCCATTGATGGAAGAGGGGTGGTCGCTGCTCCCGCTGACTCCATGTCGGTGGTGCGGGCTTCTGTCACGGCTTCTAGGAGTAGTGGGTGGAGGAGTCAGGCGCAGAGAGCAGAGTTGGTTCAAACGTGGGTCTCTATTCCAGGAACAGAGAAACGGTCACGCCAAACAAGGGCGCATAAATAACCAAGTCCAACAAACAGGCCAAAACCGTCCGGAAAAAGAAATCCACACACATGAACAGGAAAAACTAGCCCGCACAAAAGCAGGTGGGCATACCGAGTTTAAATAGCCCAAAACAAAACCCAAACAAGAAACAGGTGAAACTAATCAGACAAAACTAACTGAAATAGAAAAGGGGATCGGTGGCAGCTAGTAGGCCGGCGACGACGACCGCCTTCATTGCAACTCCACATCAGAGGGCAGCGACAAGTCAAAGACATCAAAATGTGTCAGTGTATGCTTTTATATAAATAAATACATTATTATTAGTCATTGTGTGCTGTTGAGGAGAATATGGCTGAAGTTGTTGAACTTTTATTATATTTTTGGAAAGGAAATTGTTTTGCGAACACTGGACTAATTGTGGACTAACACTCTGTTGCCTCGTTGTCAATTCCATCTATGTTAGATTAGTATGGAGTCTCCAGTGTTTAATGAGGACACCACACATTTACAGTACACACACACAGTGCACACACACATGTTTATCACTCATGGTCTGACAAGGCGGTTGTGTACTACTTGATGAATAAGGATACAATTATGATACCAAGCCATGTCAACAAAATTATTTCCCCTAATTAATGCAATGCCATGACCACAATACCAATAAAATGTGATGCAGTACTTTTGACCTCCTGTTAGAAGCACGTAGCACATGTAATGCAACTTGGTGAAAGTATTAGGCCTAAAACCCAGGTTTTTGTCAATTTAAGACATGCACATTTGGAACACAGAAGGCTGATGAGGAGAGGACAGCTCGTAATAGTGGTGGAGACAGAGCAAATGGAATGGTATCAAACACATGGAAACCATGTGTTTGATGTATTTGATAGCATTCCACTCATACCATTCCAGCCATTACCATGAGCCCGTCCTCCCCAGTTAAGGTGCCACCAACCTCCTGTGATTTGGAATTACATAAAGAGACAGCTATACACTTTTACCTCTACTAAAATGCATAGTTTTGTGTAGTTAATTTAGGCCAAAGGCACCTGTATTGTAATTGTGAGGCTGCTAGGCCTTTTTACAAAACACCATATTAAACAAACAGCACTAGCCTAGGAAACAACACCATATTTAGTAAACGTAAACAGGAAATAGTTTCTCAAAACAGGCTACTCAGTGAGGGGGTCTATGCACCTACAAACCACACATTACTAGTGTAAAAAATATATACAGTGCCTTGTGAAAGTATTCGGCCCCCTTGAACTTTGCGACCTTTTGCCACATTTCAGGCTTCAAACATAAAGATATAAAACTGTATTTTTTTGTGAAGAATCAACAACAAGTGGGACACAATCATGAAGTGGAACGACATTTATTGGATATTTCAAACTTTTTTAACAAATCAAAAACTGAAAAATTGGGCGTGCAAAATTATTCAGCCCCTTTACTTTCAGTGCAGCAAACTCTATCCAGAAGTTCAGTGAGGATCTCTGAATGATCCAATGTTGACCTAAATGACTAATGATGATAAATACAATCCACCTGTGTGTAATCAAGTCTCCGTATAAATGCACCTGCACTGTGATAGTCTCAGAGGTCCGTTAAAAGCGCAGAGAGCATCATGAAGAACAAGGAACACACCAGGCAGGTCCGAGATACTGTTGTGAAGAGGTTTAGAGCCGGATTTGGATACAAAAAGATTTCCCAAGCTTTAAACATCCCAAGGAGCACTGTGCAAGCGATAATATTGAAATGGAAGGAGTATCAGACCACTGCAAATCTACCAAGACCTGGCCGTCCCTCTAAACTTTCAGCTCATACAAAACTGATCAGAGATGCAGCCAAGAGGCCCATGATCACTCTGATGAACTGCAGAGATCTACAGCTGAGGTGGGAGACTCTGTCCATAGGACAACAATCAGTCGTATATTGCACAAATCTGGCCTTTATGGAAGAGTGGCAAGAAGAAAGCCATTTCTTAAAGATATCCATAAAAAGTGTCGTTTAAAGTTTGCCACAAGCCACCTGGGAGACACACCAAACATGTGGAAGAAGGTGCTCTGGTCAGATGAAACCAAAATTGAACTTTTTGGCAACAATGCAAAACGTTATGTTTGGCTTAAAAGCAACACAGCTCATCACCCTGAACACATCATCCCCACTGTCAAACATGGTGGTGGCAGCATCATGGTTTGGGCCTGATTTTCTTCAGCAGGGACAGGGAAGATGGTTAAAATTGATGGGAAGATGGATGGAGCCAAATACAGGACCATTCTGGAAGAAAACCTGATGGAGTCTGCAAAAGACCTGAGACTGGGACGGAGATTTGTCTTCCAACAAGACAATGATCCAAAACATAAAGCGAAATCTACAAAGGAATGGTTCAAAAATAAACATATCCAGGTGTTAGAATGGCCAAGTCAAAGTCCAGACCTGAATCCAATCGAGAATCTGTGGAAAGAACTGAAAACTGCTGTTCACAAATGCTCTCCATCCAACCTCACTGAGCTCGAGCTGTTTTGCAAGGAGGAATGGGAAAAAATTTCAGTCTCTTGATGTGCAAAACTGATAGAGACATACCCCAAGCGACTTACAGCTGTAATCGCAGCAAAAGGTGGCGCTACGAAGTATTAACTTAAGGGGGCTGAATAATTTTGCACGCCCAATTTTTCAGTTTTTGATTTGTTAAAAAAGTTTGAAATATTCAATAAATGTCGTTCCACTTCATGATTGTGTCCCACTTGTTGTTGATTCTTCACAAAAAATACAGTTTTATATCTTTATGTTTGAAGCCTGAAATGTGGCAAAAGGTCGCAAAGTTCAAGGGGGCCGAATACTTTCACAAGGCACTGTATCTACACCATACGCATGGAGCTTTTGCATATAAATAAAAGCATGTATACAGTATGGGAACCAAAGTGATGCAAGTCAGCCGGATGTAGGGAGGATGTTTCATGTTGTTTGTTGATGTGGAAATGTGATAACGTTTTCATTAGAAACAGGGGATTCCTCTTAAACTGAGGTTTTGAGTGACGAGAATCTGCTGAACAGTCATTGATTGCATCATTATCTTACAGTTGACAATTAAGGCAATGTCATTGCATAGCTTGAATACTCCGAACACCATGGTAGGGTATTTTCCAAGTAGACATTGTACATTGATTTTTCATTATTATAATTATTATAAATTATTTTAGATATATTTTTAACCCTTATTTTACCAGGTAAATTGACTGAAAACACATTCTCTTTTACAGCAACGACCTGGGCAATAGTTACATGGAAGAGGAGGGGGGATGAATGAGCCAATTGTATTATGACACTAGTCAAATAGGCCTTAGATCACTATACGTATGAAAGAGTCATGTCGTTTTCCAGGAAGTAGCTGTCGCGACTTCTGCCGAAGTCGAAGCCTCTCCTTGTTCGGGTGGTGCTCGGCGCTCGACGTCATCGGTCTTCGAGCCATCATTGATCCATTTTTCATTTTCCATTGATTTTGTCTTGTCTTACTACACACCTGGTTTCAATCCCATTCATTACCTGTTGTGTTTTTAACCCTCTGTTACCCCTCATATGTTTGTCAGTGTCATGTCCTGACCTGGCCTCCTGTAGGTCCTGTGGCAGCCCCATGCACCAGGCTGTCTCTCCGTCTCCTCCCTCCAGGTTCTCCCGTCTGTCCGGAGCCGCCAGAGCCGCCCGTCTGTCCGGAGCCGCCAGAGCCACCCGTCTGTCCGGAGCCGCCAGAGCCGCCCGCCTGTCCGGAGCCGCCCGCCTGTCCGGAGCTGCCAGAGTCACCCGCCTGTCCGGCGCCGCCAGAGTCTCCAGCCTGTCCGGCGCCCGCTGCAAAGGTCCCCAGTCCGGGGTCCGCGGCGAGGGTCGCCGCTCCAAAGGCACCACCTAAGTGGGCCAAGACTAAGGTGGGGTCCATGTCCCGTGCCAGAGCCGTCACCTCGGACAGATGCCCACCCAGACCTTCCCCTATGGGTTTAGGTTTTGCGGCCGGAGTCCGCACCTTTGGGGGGGAGGGGGGGTGCTGTCACGTCCTGACCTTAGTTCCTTTTTTATGTCTCTATTTTAGTTTGGTCAGGGCGTGAGTTGGGGTGGGCATTCTTTGTTTTTGTTCTATGTTTTGTATTTCTGTGTTTGGCCTGGTATGGTTCCCAATCAGAGGCAGCTGTCTATCATTGTCTCTGATTGAGAACCATACTTAGGTAGCCTGTTCCCACCTGGTGTTTGTGGGTAGTTGTTTTCTGTGTCTGTGTTCTTCACCATACAGAGTTGTTTCGATTTTCATTTCGTTGTTTCACTTGGTTATTTTGTATTTCGTGTTCAGTGATATTAAATTAACATGGACACTTACCACGCTGCGTTTTGGTCCGATTGTTCCTCAGATGAAGAAGATCGTTACAGTCAGAGATTGTTTATTGTTCAGAATTCGTGTTGTATTGGTGCGCGATGGGTCCTTGTACCCACTTTGTTTTATTATTTCATAGTTTTGGAGTTATGTTTTGTTTACAGTCATTAAACAACTCCATTTCATTAAGTTTGATTCTCCTGCGCCTGACTTCCCTGCCACCTATACACATGACTCTGACCGTAGCCTTGTTGTTTTCTGACTTTTGTAGACTTTTTGAATGGTATTCAATGAGCAAAAACGTCATAAGGCATTAGGCAGAAGAAAATTCAGCCACAAACACGAATATAATTTTATATATATAAAATTATACATACAGTGCCTTGCGAAAGTATTCGGCCCCCTTGAACTTTGCAACCTTTTGCCACATTTCAGGCTTCAAACATAAAGATATAAAACTGTATTTTTTTGTGAAAAATCAACAAGTGGGACACAATCATGAAGTGGAACGACATTTATTGGATATTTCAAACTTTTTTAACAAATCAAAAACTGAAAAATTGGGCGTGCAAAATTATTCAGCCCCTTTACTTTCAGTGCAGCAAACTCTCTCCAGAAGTTCAGTGAGGATCTCTGAATGATCCAATGTTGACCTAAATGACTAATGATGATAAATACAATCCACCTGTGTGTAATCAAGTCTCCGTATAAATGCACCTGTACTGTGATAGTCTCAGAGGTCCGTTAAAAGCGCAGAGAGCATCATGAAGAACAAGGAGCACACCAGGCAGGTCCGAGATACTGTTGTGAAGAAGTTTAAAGCCGGATTTGGATACAAAAAGATTTCCCAAGCTTTAAACATCCCAAGGAGCACTGTGCAAGCGATAATATTGAAATGGAAGGAGTATCAGACCACTGCAAATCTACCAAGACCTGGCCGTCCCTCTAAACTTTCAGCTCATACAAGGAGAAGACTGATCAGAGATGCAGCCAAGAGGCCCATGATCACTCTGGATGAACTGCAGAGATCTACAGCTGAGGTGGGAGACTCTGTCCATAGGACAACAATCAGTCGTATATTGCACAAATCTGGCCTTTATGGAAGAGTGGCAAGAAGAAAGCCATTTCTTAAAGATATCCATA
Source organism: Oncorhynchus tshawytscha (assembly GCF_018296145.1). Taxonomy (NCBI): domain Eukaryota; kingdom Metazoa; phylum Chordata; class Actinopteri; order Salmoniformes; family Salmonidae; genus Oncorhynchus; species Oncorhynchus tshawytscha. The sequence goes on along the minus strand of NC_056440.1, from coordinate 24,650,186 downwards.
AAAAGTGTTGTTTAAAGTTTGCCACAAGCCACCTGGGAGACACACCAAAAATGTGGAAGAAGGTGCTCTGGTCAGATGAAACCAAAATTGAACTTTTTGGCAACAATGCAAAACGTTATGTTTGGCTTAAAAGCAACACAGCTCATCACCCTGAACACATCATCCCCACTGTCAAACATGGTGGTGGCAGCATCATGGTTTGGGCCTGCTTTTCTTCAGCAGGGACAGGGAAGATGGTTAAAATTGATGGGAAGATGGATGGAGCCAAATACAGGACCATTCTGGAAGAAAACCTGATGGAGTCTGCAAAAGACCTGAGACTGGGACGGAGATTTGTCTTCCAACAAGACAATGATCCAAAACATAAAGCAAAATCTACAATGGAATGGTTCAAAAATAAACATATCCAGGTGTTAGAATGGCCAAGTCAAAGTCCAGACCTGAATCCAATCGAGAATCTGTGGAAAGAACTGAAAACTGCTGTTCACAAATGCTCTCCATCCAACCTCACTGAGCCTGAGCTGTTTTGCAAGGAGGAATGGAAAAATGTCAGTCTCTCGATGTGCAAAACTGATAGAGACATACCCCAAGCGACTTACAGCTGTAATCGCAGCAAAAGGTGGCGCTACAAAGTATTAACTTAAGGGGGCTGAATAATTTTGCACGCCAAATTTTTCAGTTTTTGATTTGTTAAAAAAATTTGAAATATCCAATAAATGTCGTTCCACTTCATGATTGTGTCCCACTTGTTGTTGATTCTTCACAAAAAAATACAGTTTTATATCTTTATGTTTGAAGCCTGAAATGTGGCAAAAGGTCGCAAAGTTCAAAGGGGCCGAATACTTTCACAAGGCACTGTATATCTTAAATGACCGCATTTTCACGGATTTTATGATATAATCGTCAAGCCCATTCAAAAGATAAGGGGACAGGATTGTTGCAAGCAGTGCAAAGGCCTTACATGGTGGTATCCTCCATAAAGACTGTAACGACACGTTTTATCTGAGCAAAATAAGAGCACAATGTATTGTAAAGACTTGTTGCAGTATTTAGGGGAACTACATTCACCTTTTTCTTTTTTGGACTATGTTTACTCAGGTGAATACCCCATTCCATACAAGCCTTTCCACTGGGCACAAACTGGCTGACTCAATGTTTCATCTTAATTTGTCAACATATTGTGATATGGAATCTGTTTAAAATACATTGTATTTGCAAAAAGTCGTCAACTTAAACTGTTATGAAGGTGAAATTTCAACCCCAGGATTATGTCAACTTGGTAACCAATTTTCAACAGACAAACCTTGTATAAAATGTTTAATTTGTGACTTTGAAAAAATCTCAGATCTTTAACGTTATATACACTATCAGAAGAAAAAAAACTAAAGGCTGGGAAGCACCTACTGAGGAAGTGATCAATCAACAACTACCCTTTGGTCTTCCATTCAGGGTTCTAACCAAACCTGTTCCTGCTTAGCTTTGATATTTGTCACTGACTTCTACAAATGTGCTATCGTGAGAATGATTTACTGGAATCCTCCACTTAAAAATTAAATAAATTCACTTTTGCTATCGAAGTCATTTCAAAAAGTAGGTACCAGAGCAAATGAAATGTAACTACACTTTATGAGTCATACATCATCCATGATACTATTTAGGCCGATATAGCATATTCAAAGTCATCAACAGCTATTGTTTCAATTCAATCCAAGATTCAACTAAAAATAGACATACAGTACCAGTCAAAAGTTTGGACACACTTACTCATTCAATTGTTTTTCCTTATTTTTTACTATTTTCTACATTGTCAGATAATAGTGAATAAATCAAAACTATGAAATAACACATGGAAACATGTGGTAACCAAAAAAGTGTTAAACAAATCAAAATGTTTTATATTTGAAATTCTTCAAAGTAGCCACCCTTTGCCTTGATGACAGCTTTACACACTCTTGGCGTTCTCTCAACCAGCTTCATGAGGTAGTCACCAGGAATGCATTTCAATTAACATGTGTGCCTTGTTAATTTGTGGAATTTCTTTCCTTAATGCGTTTGAGCCAATCAGTTGTGTTGTGCGAAGGTAGGGGTGGAATACAGAAGATAGACCTATATTATGTCAAGAACAGCTCAAATAAGCAAAGAGAAACAACAGTCCATCATTACTTTAAGACATGAAGGTCAGTCAATCCGGAAAATTTCAAGAACTTTGAAAGTTTCTTCAAGTGCAGTCGCAAAAACCATCAAGCGCTATGATGAAGCTGGCTCTCATGAGGACCGTCACAGGAAAGGAAGACACAGAGTAACCTCTGCTGCAGAGGATAAGTTCATTAGAGTTAACTGCATCTCAGATTGCAGCCCAAATAAATGCTTCACAGAGTTCAAGTAACAGACACATCTCAACATCAACTGTTCAGAGGAGACTATGTTAATCAGGCCTTCATGGTCAAATTGCTGCAAAGAAACCACCACTAAAGGACACCAAAAAGAAGAAGAGACTTGATTGGGCCTAGAAACACGAGTAATGGACATTAGACCGGTGGAAATCTGTCCTTTGGTCTGATGAGTCCAGATTTGAGAGACGCAGAGCAGGTGAACGGATTATCTCTGCATGTGTGGTTCCCACCGTGAAGAATGGAGGAGGTGGTGTTAAGGTGTGGGGGTGCTGTGCTGGTGACACTGTCTGTGATTTATTTAGAATTCAAGGCACACTTAACCAGTATTGCTACCACAGCATTCTGCAGCGATACGCCATCCCATCTGATTTGCAAGCTAGTGGGACTAGCTTTTGTTTTTCAACAGGACAATGACCCAAAACACACCTCCAGGCTGTGTAAGGGCTATTTTACCATGAAGGAGAGTGATGGAATGCTGCCTCAGATGACCTGGCCTCCACAATCACCCGACCTCAACCAAATTGAGATGGTTTGGGATGAGTTGGGCCGCAGAGTGAAGGAAAAGCAGCCCACAAGTGCTGAGCATATGTGGGAACTCCTTCAACACTGTTGGAAAAGCATTCTTCACGAAGCTGGTTGAGAGAATGCCAGGAGTGTGCAAAGCTGTCATCAAGGCAAAGGGTGATATATATTTTGATTTGCTTAACACTTTTTTGATTACTACATGATTCCGTAGGTGGTATTTCATAGTTTTGATGTCTTCACTATTATTATACAATGTAGAAAATAGTACAAATAAGGAAAAACCCTTGAATGAGTAGGTGTGTCCAAACATTTGACTGGTACTGTACATATAGGCCTAGGGTTTCAAGCTTTAAGAATAGGATTCAATTAAATCAAACTTTTATTTAAAGTGCATTTAAAGTTTGATTTGATAACACATTAAGTTGTTGTATAAATAAACAAAATATCCAACATTGCATTTCCATTTAAACTTTGCTGTGCTTTCAAATGGTTGAAGTGCAGTGATAACACATTTAGGTGAGAACTAAACCAAAAACCAGACAATATAAACACAACATGTAAAGTGTTGGTCCCATGTTTCATGGGCTGAAATAAAAGATCCCAGAAATGTTCCAGACGCACAAAAATCTTATTTCTCTCAAATGTTGTTCACAAATTTGTTTACATCCCTGTTAGTGAGCATTTCTCCTTTGCAAAGATAATCCACCCACCTGACAGGTGTGGCATATCAAGAAGCTGATTAAACAGCGTGATCATTACACAGGTGAATCTTGTGCTGGGGAGAATAAAAGGCCACTCTAAACACAGTGCCACAGAGGTTTCAAGTTTTGAGGGAGCGTGCAATTGGCATGCTGATTGCAGGAATGTCCACCAGAGCTGTTGCCAGATAATTGAATGTTCATTTCTTTACCATAAGCCACCTCCAACATCGTTTTAGAGGATTTGGCAGTACATCCAACAGGCTTCACAACCGCAGACCACGTGTAACCACGCCAGCCCAGGACCTCCACATCGGGCTTCTTCACCTGCTGAATCATCTGAAACCAGCCACCCGGACAGCTGAAAAAACTGAGGGTTTGCACAATTGAAGACATTCTGCACAAACTGTCAGAAACCATCTCAGGGAAGCTAATCTGCGTGCTCATCATCCTCACCGGGGTCTTGACCTGACTGCAGTTTGGCGTCGTAACTGACTTCTGTCGGCAAATGCTCCCCTTCAATGGCCACTGCACGCTGGAAAAGTGTGCTCTTCACAGGTTAATCCCGGTTTCAACTGTACCGGGCAGACAGTGTGTAGGGCGTTGTGTGGGTGAGCAGTTTGCTGATGTCAACGTTGTGATGAACAGAGTGTCCCATGGTGGCGGTAAGGTTATGGCATGGGCAGGCATAAGCTACGAACAACGAACACAATTGCATTTTACCAATGGCAATTTGAATGCACACCTAAAACACAAACTTTTACAGATGCACAATGAAAGAGCATCCTGTCGGGCTGTATCACCGCTTGGTACGGCAACTGCACCGCCGGAACCGCAGGGCTCTTCAGAGGGTGGTGCGGTCAACCCAATGCATCACCGGGGACAAACTACCTGCCCTCCAGGACACCTACAGCACCCGATATCACAGGAAGGCCAAAAAGATCATCAAGGACAACAACCACCCGAGCCCCTGCCTGTTCACCCCGCTATCATCCAGAAGGCGAGGTCAGTACAGGTGGATCAAACGGGGACCGAGAGACTGAAAAACAGCTTCTCAAGGCCATCAGACTGTTAAATAGCCATCACTAGCACATTAGAGGTTGCTGCCTATATACATAGACTTGAAATCAAGGGCCACTTTAATAAATGGAACACTAGTCACTTTAATAATGTCTACATATCTTGCATTTCCCAGCTCATATGTATATACTGTATCCTATACTATTCTACTGTATCTTATTCTATGCCGCTCTGACATCGCTCGTCCATATATTTTTACATTGTTAATTCCATTCCTTTACTAGATTTGTGTGTATTGGGTATAGGTTGTGTAAATGTTAGATATTACTTGTTAGATATTACTGCATTGTTTGAGCTAGAAGCACAAGCATTTCGCTACACCCACAATAACATCTGGTAAACACGTGTATGTGACCATTAAAATGTTATTTTATTTGAGATCCTGAGGCCCATTGTCGTGCCATTCATCCGCAGCCATCACCTCACGTTTCAGCATGATAATGCAAGTTTCTTTGTCACAAGGATCTGCACACAATTCCTGGAAGCTGAAAATGTCCCAGTTCTTCCATGGCCTGCATACTCACTAGACATGTCACCCATTGAGCAAGCTTGGGATGCTCTGGATCGACATGTACGACAGCGTGTTCCAGTTCCCACCAATATCCAACAACTTCGCACAGCTATTGAAGAAGAGTGGGACAACATTCCACAGGCCACAATCAACAGCCTGATCAACTCTATGCGAAGGAGATGTTGTGCTGCACACCAGATACTGACTGGTTTTCTGATCCACGTTTCTACTTATTTTTAAGGTATCTGTGACCAACAGATGCAATCTGTATTCCCAGTCATGTGAAATCCATAGATAAGAGCCTAATTAATTTATTTCAATTGACTGATTTCCTTAAATGAACTATAACTCAGTAAAATCTTTTAAAATGTTGAATGTTGCGTTTATATATGATTAATATGGTGACCAGTGGCGGACTTACCATTAGGCAGAAGGGGAAATCGCCTTGGGCCTCACATCATCAAGGGGCCTCATGAGCTGGGCATCGTAAAATAATAATAATAGTATTATTTTCTTTAGTACACTACATGACCAAAAGTATGTGAACACCATCGAACATCTACTTCCAAAATCATGGACATTAATATGGAGTTGGTCCCCCCTTTGCTGCGATAACAGCCTCCACTCTTCTGAGAAGGCTTTCCACTATATGTTGGAACATTTCTGCGGGGACTTGCTTTCATTCAGCCACGACAGCATTAGTGAGGTCAGGCACTGGTGTTGGAGGATTAGGCCTGGCTCGCAGTCGGTGTTCCAATTTATGTCAAAGGTGTTCGATTTTGTTGAGGTCAGGGCTCTGTGCAGGCCAGTCAAGTTCTTTCACACCGATCTCTACAAACCACTTCTGTATGGACCTCGCCTTTGTGCACAGGGGCATTGTAATGCTGAAACCGGAAAGGGCCTTCCCCACCCTGTTGCCACAAAGTTGGAAGCACAGAATCATCTAGAATGTTATTGTATGTTGTAGGGTTAACATTTAAATTCACTGGAACTAACGGGTCTATCCCGACCATGAAGAATAGCCCCAGACCATTATTCCTCTTCCACCAAACTTTATAGTTGGCACTATGCATTGGGGCAGTACCGTTCTCCTAGCATCCACCAAACCCAGATTCATCTGTCGGACTGCCAGATGGTGAAGAGTGATTCATCACTCCAGAGAATGCGTTTCCACTGCTCCAGAGTCCAATGGCTGCGAAATTTACACCACTCCAGCCAACGCTTGGCATTGTGCATGGAAATCTTAGGCTGCTCGGCCATAGAAACCCATTTCATGAAGCTCCCGACGAACAGTTATTGTGCTGACATTGCTTCCAGGGGCAGTTTGAAACTCGGTAGTGAGTGTTGCAACCGAGGAATGACGATTTTTACATGCTATGTGCTTCAGCCCTCGGCGGTCCCATTCTGTGAGCTTGTGTGGCCTACCACTGAGACGTTGTTACTCCTAGATTTTTCCACCTCAGAATAACAACACTTACAGTTGACTGGGGCAGCTAGCAGGGCAGACATTTTACTAACTGACTTGCAGGAAAGGTGGCATCCTATGACGGTGCCACGTTGAAAGTTACCGAGCTCTTCAGTAAGGCCATTCTACTGCCATTGTTTGTCAGAAACGGGTGTGGCTGAAATAGCCAAATACACTAATTTGAATGGGTGTCCACATACCTTTGGCCATGTAGTGTATAATTTATCAGTTTGAGCCCCCCCCCATACTCCACTGGAGTGAACAGACCACTTGTAGTATCATGGCTAGAAGGGATCCAGCTTTTGTCAAATTAACTTCAGATTTGAACTTTTGTAGCAGGTTAGGAGAATTTACACAGCAGGTTAGGATAATTGCGTTAAGGTTAGGAAAATGTTTAAATGCAAAACATTTAAACTTTTCACGTTAATTTGACAAAAGCTGGATATCTTCCCTCGTTTAATGTAACGTTAGCAGCCTATCATTTTCTTACGATAACAGCTATTGGCACATCTGTCACATTATCTCTTTAGATATCCTACTCCAAACTAAGACAACAGTCGTCCCAGATTCTCCATTGGAGACACTGACAGAGATTATGAACCTAGCTACTGTATCCGTGTATCAGGCATCGACCTATATCAGCAGTACCAGTCTACAGACTAAGAATACTCTATGATCTTTGTGGGCGGATCGACCCCGCGTTCAGGTTTACAGGAAATATGACTTTCAGGAAGTAGACTTTGAGAATTTTTTTCCCCCCAGCTACAGTAGTAAATCGAGAGAAAGTGAAGGTTACTTTCATGAACAAAAGTGTATGCTAGGTAGCTGCGTCTATCATTATCAAACTAACTTTTTTCGTTGGCCAAAGTCTACTTTTCAGGTAGGACTAATTTTACAGTCACTACTCACGAGCGAAAGGTGAGAGGTGCTCGCGGTAGTTGTGCTACATTACAGTAGCATCGGGGAAGCCTAATGCCAGCTGTAATCTTCTAGAATGAGTGGAAAACAACTAGTAAGCTTGTAAAGTTTATAAACACAATATAAGCATACTTTTATTTTTTATAAATCGAAACAAACTATCCGCATGATACTGCTGTGCTGCTGCTTTATAAAGAATACATTTGATGTTCTCCTGTAGCCTGCTGACAATCAGTCTGGTCATTTCAGTGTTTATACAATGTAGCCTATTATGTATTCAGAGAGAACAGCTATGGATGTTGAGCTAGTAACACTGTCATTATAGGGCAAGTAGTAGCTGTAGTTACTTGTTACCATATATTTTGAAATCGTTGCGGCTCTGCTTGCCTTACCTTCAGTGCCCCAATGGTCCAGACATGCGTTAGTTAGGCCTACATACAGTGTACATACAGGCTAATAATGCTGTAGTAAACATTTTTTCAGATCCTGTGTTGTGTGGCTGAGGTCAGGACTATCTGAGGACCATGAGTCGCGTTCCCCTGCAGCAGCAGCAGAGCTGTGGCTCCTGGGAGCTGAAGGAACGCCTGGGGACCGGAGGCTTCGGGAATGTCACCCGATGGCAGAACAAGGTGCATAACTTTAACAGTAGCACACCATTCATGTGTGTATTTTGTTACTTATAACTTTTACCATATTTTGTGTGTTTGCAAAAGTGCTATGCTATCATGTATGAGCATCCTAAGTGGCATTTTTCATGTTTCATACTGTCATCAGATAGCCTACAACCTATGCTGCTGCATGCCTAGCAGAACCTATGGAGGCTCCCACATTAATATTTGATGTAATATTAAATTCCCTCATCATGAATGCTTTAAATGTAACTTACAGGAAATACACTCATCTTTATTCTGTGACCTGGCCCATAGAACTCTGCATCCTCCCTGGCCTATGACATCACATCTAATCACAGGATGAGAGGGACATAGATGTACATTATTATAGCTACACCATTGGAACTTGTCCACACCCATTTAGTTAGCTCTTTCTGTCCTCTATCTGTGCACTGTCTATCTGTCTTTATGTCTGTATGCACCACTTTGTTTACTGGAAATGCTGCTCAGTGTTGTCTCAGGTGAATTCAGCTGAAAGGGCACAGTAGTAGTACTATGTGGACCCCTACCAACAATGGAGGTCAGTGGTAATGACAGTTAGCATTGTGTCAAATCCTCTTGCTGGCTGGTACTTTACATGCTTCATTGTCATAGATGTATGACCCCCATCAGAGTTATGAAAAGGATGTTAATGTATTAAGAGCTTTAGACCTTTGTTCTCTCTGATTCCTAAATGGTCCTTTATGTAACTTTATGTCTTTATTCAGATAGATTCAATGACCTTCCTCTCTCTGTGGTCCCTGCGGCTCTCATGCTTTGGCCTTTCAGCCACCTGTCAGTCTCTAGTCTCTACTGCCTATAATAGTCCAGAACTGCTCACTCCACTCCTGGAGAACAATGTCTGTGTGCTGGCTGGCTTTTCCCCCCCTAGGGCTTGATCCCTTTCTCTAGGGACTGACCCAACTGTTAAAAACTAACTTGACAATTATCTCTTCTCTTTCGGTTTCCTACTTATGAAATGTACAAGACTTTAAAAGTAACATGTAATGCGCCACATTTATAAAATACATCAGTCAATTCATAAGAAAAAAAACACATTTTGGAATATCAGATCCTTTTCCTGCCCACAACTTCAGTTCATTGCAGTTGTATCCTGCAATAAGTAATACCCATGTTTAGATTTCAATTATGTTCATGGTCACAGCTCTATTGCAATTACCTATCCACTATTATTAGAATTCATTAGATGTAGGTAACTGTCCCTTTTTTGATTCAGTTATTTAAAAACGACTCCATTTAGGCAACAGACAATGTATTACATTGTAAGCAGATGATCTTTTCTCAAGCGACATATTTCAATTATTTTACTACATCACATTAGCTCCACAATGATACTTAGTTTGATGGAAACCCTAGGCTTTGTACAACGTTATAAGTTACGTCGAGATTCAATCTTATTTCGCTCTAACTTTATGGAAAAAGGTTTATTACATAAATATATCAACTCCTCTCATACTACCTTATGGGCAGTTTTATTTTAAATGTAGTACCCTGTTGGGGTTCATTCCTTGTTCCTTGTCAATCATTGGCTCATTGGTGAAATTATCATTCAGACAATATCTTTAATTAAATAATTCAAAAACCTTTATTAATGCAATTGCATTAACAGAAGTTGACAACAGTTCTTCAAAATAGGAAAAGTCCCAAGTTATTTTATTAAGCCCGAAGTCCAGCCCTAGTGATGTCACTGCATACGTCATTACCTTCTACTCATCAGACCAAGCCCATGCATACACAGCTATACAAACTTGCAAGAGAGATACAATAGTTCCAGTGTTTTCTAAGGGCTAACCAGTAATTGTCCACTCCCCAAGCTGATTGATAGTGGAATGTCTGACTAGTCTCTTATCTCTTACACTCCCCTACACAGTTCTGTCTCAGTCACACATTTCTCAGACCGTTTCCTTATAAGAGGTATAGACTAGAAAATAAACTGTGGAACAATATTAAACCTCTATAATGAATATATATATATTGATAATCTGTAGTCTAAGGACCCTATACATGTAAGGAGGGATGGTTCTTATAACCCCTCCCCTTCTATTAATACAACATAGCATCATCAATTATTATAATATATCAAACATTTGGTACAGCCCCTATCATGACCCCAAGGTGAACCCCCAACAACCCGTACGGAGAATAATCCAATAAGTGTTTTATAGTTACATCGTTATGGTAAGATAACTTCTTGACGCTACCCATCCCGTTAGCGGGATCATTTTCGTCAGCAACCGCTGAATAGCATAGCATATTCATATTCATGAAATCACAAGTGCAATATTGCAAAACACAGTTTAGCCTTTTGTTAATCCACCTGTCATCTCAGATTTTGAAATTATGCTTTACAGTGAAAGCAATCCAAGCGTTTGTGTAAGTTTATCGATAGCATAGAAAAACATTATGTACACTAAGCATAAAGTAGCTAGGTCACGAAAATCAGAAAAGCAATCAAATTAATAGTTTACCTTTGATGATCTTCGGATGTATTCACTCACGAGACTCCCAGTTACACAACAAATGTTATTTTTGTTCCATAAAGATTATTTTTATACCCAAAATACCGTTTGTTTGTCGCGTTATGTTCAGAAATCCACAGGAAAGAGCGGTCACGACAACGCAGACGTATATTCCAAATAATATCCATAATGTCCACAGAAACATGTCAAACGTTATTTATAATCAATCCTCAGGTTGTTTTTAAAATATATATTCGATAATATATCAACCGGGTGATTTTCAATAACACTAGGAGAAACAATGGCCGCTTTACTCTGTAGCACAAAACTCACTCTGAGAGCCCCCACCTATCCACTTACGCAATGTGATCTTTCACGCTCATTTTTCAAAATAAAAGCCTGAAACTATGTCTAAAGACTGTTGACAGCTTAGGGACGCCATAGAAAAAGGAATCTGGTTGATATACCTTTAAATGGAGCATAGGCATGCATAAGAACAGAGAGGTTTCAAAATAAGAGGCACTTCCTGATTGGATTTTCCTCAGGTTTTCGCCTGCAATATCAGTTCTGTTATACTCACAGACAATATTTTTACAGTTTTGGAAACTTTAGAGTGTTTTCTATCCTAATCTGACAATGATATGCATATTCTAGTTTCTGGGGCTGAGAAATAGGCAGTTTCAAATGGGTACGTTTTTTAGCCAAAAACAAAAATACTGCCCCCTACACGCAAAAGGTTAACCAAAAGTAGACACACTCCAATCAGTTTCTGAGACAATTGCCCAGACTTTGTAGACAGTTGAATAATGCTTAAACCTCATCTTTATCAAATAATCCATTAAAGCGACCAACTGAAAACCTACGTACGTCTACGTATGGGTTGTTTAAGTTGCATCTCGTTATATTCCCAGTATTACTTTATCAAATCTCCAGTAATCGATTATACACACATACAATTCATCATATTTTCATATCTTCACAAAATCCATATAAAATGTAATAAATTCTTATGTACTCACATCAACCATTCCATTTGCGTTTTCAAGGACACTCCACAGCTACGAAGCAGCTCTCCAAGCAAACTCCCAGCGGAACCCCAAAAAATGTACATTTGTTTCCCGTACAATAACCAGCCCGTCATGGAATCCTCAACAGTTCTCTGACCTCCCAGAAACCACGGCAAAGTCTAGGCTCCCAGAAACTATAGACTTGCTGCTAACATCCCTCTCTCAATACTGTCCAATATATTCTATAATGGGTAGTGATGGACGGAACCCCAAAATAACATTATATGAACATTTATTAACCAAATTTCAATCATCTTATTATACAAATGTTTATATCTTATTTACCCACTCACACAACTCTCATAACTCTCATATCACATTCACACAGTACTGATCACAAACACACATAATCAATATTTGTATAACCTGCAGGAATATTTTCTTACTTCTATAGGTGGATTTGGTTTATAGCTTTCACATATGTACCTAACTATTTTAAACCATTTCATATCATTAACTTATCTACTAATTATTATTTATCTCAGGCTCACAAAAAGCCTTCATGATCAACCACACATGATTGATCAAATGCTCACACAGAACATTACTAAATAACCATTCACACAGGATTGGTCAGACCACTCACACAGAATTGGTCAGATGTCCACACAGAACATCATTGAAAGGTTACCCAAACAGAGTCAACCTATTGCACCCACACAGAACACTTCTACAATGATTATCCACACAGGATTTCAAAACCTGACTATATGAACAGGGAAACCTATACCATTATCAAAAGATCGCCTAATTAGTGGTCCCAAAACTGGGTGTTGTAGCCACACTGGGATATCGCCTACTGCGATTACTATAGATTATCTTCCATCTATCCAAATGTGCAAAACAACCTACAGAGTACCCATGTCTCCTATCTACCTTTTTAACATGGTCCCAAAAATCCTTTCTTACCTTGTATTTTCTAAGTACCAGGAATATCAAAAACACGCACAATTACACCCAACAATTGCAACCCAGGGCATACCTGTTTACCTCATTTAACAAAACATTTGATCAATTACATACACGTTAAAATTTGAAAACATTTAAAGTCAGATGCCTCGCAAGGCGTCACCTGCACTCTCGTTCTTCGTTCAATACATTAACCTCACCAGTCCTACTGTCATCAAGCCATTACCACGGATCTGGACTTTTGGTAGCCCGCAACTGGCTAATTAACAATCATGTCCAAGGATATCTCACTTAAGAACACTCTCATCAACTCAACTCAGTCCTGTTTAGTTACCCCAGCTGTGGCCCTCTTAAGGAAGACCTCGCTCTGAGTGTACCCTCAACAGGGGCATTTGTTATTTTTTATATTTTTTCTTATCTTTTCATCACTTAAACGTTCAGTTAATGTCTAATTAGTACTATTAATTCTGTGCACTTTCAAGTTCAATTATTGAAAGAAACCCGTCTCATCCTTAATTCAATTCTGTTCGAGATGATGTATCCATTCAGCTGACGCTCCCAACCAGGTGGGGACCTGATCTGCTCCAAATAGTGGAGAGTGGCTTTCCCCTGGTTGCATCTAATGCATCTAATTAAGTTTATCATTGCATCCTCGCTGCCAAAATTGTGGTGGAATTATTGTAATCAAAAGGAGAGACTTCTAGATTTCTTCAAAACAATCTAACTTTATTATTTAATTAGTGCAGTAATGAAGCTGGTTGGTAACCACCCCTGGAGGTGATCACTGAGAACTCAACAAGCTGGTTTGAGCCAAAGCATTTTATAGCAAAGTCCATCCTCCTTCAGTCTACATGAGAAACAACAGATGTATGGAATGGGTTAAGATTTGTATGAAATATACTTATAATTCACAGCAGACAGTATCTCATTGTGTAGAGACCAGGGTCTGGCTCTGGAGTCATCTCTCCCTGGTACCGTATAGAACAGAAACATTAACTCATGCTCTGGAATGCGGTATCACCCAAAGACATCGTAAATCTTCAGAGGCCCATCCTCAGTAGAACACACACAGATGAGTGTTCTTACAACCCCTTATTATGTTGCATAAAACAACCATTTGATGCAATAACAGTATTATAACATAATCTTGTAATTTCCACCATACTTTCCACTAGCTCTGTGCAGGCCAGTCAAGTTCTTCCACACTGATCTCGACAAACCATTTCTGTATGGACCTCGCCTTTGTGCACAGAGGCACAGGAAAGGGCCTTCCCCAAACTGTTGCCACAAAGTTTGAAGCACAGAATTGTATAGAATGCCATTCTATGCTGTAGAGTTAAGATTTCACCATGAAAAAACGGCCCCAGACCATTATTCCTCCTCCACCAAACTTTATAGTTGGCACTGTGCATTCCGGCAGTAGTGTTCTCTTGGCCTCCATCAATCCCAGATTTGTCCGTTAGATTGCCAGATGGTGAAGTGTGATTCATCACTCCAGAGAACGTGTTTCCAAGCTTTACACGACTCCAGCCGACGCTTGGCATTGCGCATGATGATCTTAGGCTTATGTGCAGCTGCTTGGCCATGGAAACCCATTTCATGAAGCACCTGATGAACAGTTCTGGTGCTGACGTTGCTTCCAGAGTTAGTGAGTGTTGCAAATGAGGACAGACGCGTTACATGCTTCAGCACTCTGTGGTCCCGTTCTGTGAGCTTGTGTGGCCTACCACTTCGCATCTGAGTCGTTGTTGCTCCAATACGTTTCCACATCACAATAACAGCACTTACAGTTGACCGGTGCAGCTCTAGCAGGGCAGAAATTTGACGTACTGACTTGTTGGAAAGGTGGCATCCTATGACAGTGCCACATTGAATGTCACTGAGCACTTCAGTAAAGCCATTCTACTGCCAATGTTTGTCTATGGAGATTGCATAGCTGTGTCCTCAATTTTATATACCTGTCAGCAACGGGTGGGTTTGAAATAGCCAAATCCACTAATTTGAGAGGGGTGTTCACATGCATTTGTATGTATAGTGTAACTTCGGTCTGTCGTAGGAAGTGGAGGGACGGGCATGATGGGCTATGGCATTGTGTTAATGGGACTTCCTCTGCTACTTTCTGAATCACTGGTGATGATTCTATCCGTTACTTCCTGGATTGTTGAGGATAACATCATAATACCCAAAATAAACGATAAGCTGGTCGTACAGCTCGTTATGTTTTGCCCAGAGTTGAAGTGTTACAGTGAAAAAGTATGTCTACTGTTGTGATCTAGATGAAGATTAGATCAAATTGTATGACCAATTTATGCAGAAATCCAGGTATTTCCAAAGGGTTCACATACTTTTTCTTGACACTGAAATTGATTAATGTGGCTATTATACTTCTGACAGGCTTTACGCTGCCTCTTACGCTTTACGTTGTGTCAGGCCTGTCTCTTTCTGTGTACTGTGTGTATGTATTGTAACAGCATTGTAAAAGTGTTAGTGTGTGTGTGTGTGTGTGTGTGTGTGTGTGTGTCTAATCCTACCTGTGTGTTGTTGTGTAGGACACAGAGGAGCAGATAGCCATTAAGCAGTGTCGTCAGGAGCTGAGTGAGAGGAACAGAGAACGCTGGTGTTTGGAGATACAGATCATGAAGAGGTGAGAGACTTTTATGTCTACGAAAATGTTTTCTTATTATTTAGCGATCTTAAGGGACTTGCATGGTGCGAGCAGTATGGCAATGGGTCCACTTAGCTTTACAGTGGGTTTAGGTTTAGCTGTAGACCAATCCATATGGGTCATATCTGCCATCTCAGCAGGGGAAGGGATATGGATGACTATGTAGTACATTAAGACAGGAGGTTTGGTAGTGTGAATCCAACAAATTAGGCTTATTACCAAATCACCAATTGGGATTACGTTACGATAATCCCATTTGAGCCTATTTTACTCACAGCATCACTCAATATTACTCAGCATCACTCATACGCTGCTGCTACTCTGTTTATTATAAATCCTGATTGCCTAGTCACATTTTGCCTAGTCACATTTACGCCTACCCACATGTACATGTTGTATTCCCTCAATTACCTCATACCCCTGCACATTGACTCGGTACTGGTACTCCTTGTACGGTGCATTCGGAAAGTATTCAGACCCCTTTAGTTTTTCTACATTTTGTTACGTTACAGCCTTATTCTAAAATGGATTCAATAGTTTTTTTCCCTCATCAATCTACACACAATACCCCATAATGACAAAGCAAAAACTGCTTTTTAGACATTTTTGTCAATTTGTTTTGTTGCGACTCTAGGGGCAGTATTTTCATTTTTGGGAAAAAAACGTTCCCGTTTTTAAACGGGATATTTAGTCAGGACAAGATGCTAGAAAATGCATCTAATTGACAGCTTTGGATAGAAAACACTCTAACGTTTCCAAAACTGTAAAGATATTGTCTGTGAGTATAACAGAACTGATGTTGCAGGCGAAAGCCTGAGAAAAATCCAATCCGGAAGTGCCCCATATTTTGAAAGTGCTGCGTTCCAATGAGTCCCTATTGAGCTGTGAATGTGCTATCAACCAGCTTACGCTTTCTACGTATTCCCCAAAGTGTCTAGAGCATTGTGACGTAGTTTTACGCATTTATGTTGAAGAATAGCCATAGGCGGCTACATTGCGTAAGTGGTCACCTGATGGCTCCCTAAAATAGAGGTAGCCATTACTCCAATCGGTCCTACTGAAAAACAAATTGTCCCGACGGATATATTATCGAATAGATATTAGAAAAACACCTTGAGGATTGATTATAAACAACGCTTGCCATGTTTCTGTTGATATTATGGAGCTAATTTGGAATATTTTTCGCCGTTTTCGTGACTGCAATTTCCGGGCGATTTCTCAGCCAAACGTGAAGAACAAATGGAGCTATTTTGTCTACAAAAATAATATTTTGGGAAAAATCTACCTTACTATCTACCTGGGAGTCTCCTGGGAGTCTCGTGAGTGAAAACATCCGAAGTTCATCGAAGGTAAACGATTTAATTTGATTGCTTTTCTGATTTGTGAAAAGGTTGCCTGCTGCTAGCAAGGCATAATGCTATGCTAGGCTCTCAATAAACTTACACAAATGCTTGTCTAGCTTTGGCTGTAAAGCATATTTTGAAAATCTGAGATGACAGGGTGATTAACAAAAGGCTAAGCTGTGTCTCAATATATTTCATTTGTGATATTCATGAATAGGAATATTTTCTAGGGATATTTATGTCCATTGCGTTATGCTAATTAGTGTCAGGCGATGATTACGCTCCCGCATGCAGGATGGGGAGTCAGTAGAGGTTTTAAAAAACATAAATATCACATTTACATAAGTATTGAGATTTACATAAGTCTTTATTCAGTACTTTGTTGAAGGACCTTTGGCAGTGATTAAAGCCTCGAGTCTTCTTGGGTATGACGCTACAAGCTTAAGTTGACACACCTATATTTGGGGAGTTTCTCTGCAGATCCTCTCAAGCTCTGTCAGGTTGGATGGGGAGCATCACTGCACAGCTATTTTCAGGTCTCCAGAGATGTTCGATCGGGTTCAAGTCCGGGCTCTGGCTGGGCTTGACAGCCACTCCTGCTGGGCACACAGCCACTCCTGCATTGTCGTAGCTGTGTGCTTAGGGTTGTTGTCCTGTTGGAAAGTGAACTTTCACCCCAGTTTGAGGCCCTGAGCGCTCTGGAGCATCAAGGATCTCTCAGTACTTTCTCTGTATCTTTCCCTCAATACTGACTAGTCTACAGTTCCTGCCGCTGAAATGGTGCCACCACCATGCTTCACCGTAGGGATGGTGCCAGGTTTCCTTCAGACGTGACGCTTGGCATTCAGGCCAAAGAGTTCACGCTTGGTTTCATCAGACCAGAGAATCTTGTTTCTCATGGTCTGAGAGTCCTTTAGGTACCTTTTGGCAAACTCCAAGCAGGCTGTGATGTGCCTTTTACTGAGGAGAGGTTTCCACCTGGCCACTCTACCATAAAGGCCTAATTGCTGGAGTGCTGCAGAGATGGTTGTCCTTCTGGAAGGTTCTCCCATCTCCACATAGGAACTCTAGAGCTCCGTCAGAGTGACCAAGGCCCTTCTCCCCCAATTTCTCAGTTTGGCCGGCACCAATCAAGTTGTAGAAACATCTCAAGGATTATCAATTGAAACAGGATGCACCTGAGCTCAATTTCAAGTCTCATAGCAGGGTTTGAATGCTTATGTAATAAATGTATTCTTTCATTTTTTATAAATTTGTCAAAAAAATGTAAAACCTGTTTTCACTTTGTCATTATGGGGTATTGTGTGTAGATTGATGAGAGAAAACATGTGTTTAATCCATTATAGAATAAGGGTGTCAAGTAACAAAATGTGGAAAGAGTCAAAGGGTCTGAGTACTTTCCAAATGCACTGTATATAGCCTCATTATTGTGTTACTCCTTTTTTTATTTACAAAATATTTTTCATACTTTTTAACTCTGCATTGTTGGGAACGGGTTCTTGTATTTGGCGCATTTTATTTGATTTCTTTGTAAGGAACATTCAGGGAGATTTGCATTTTTCACAATGCCTATTTGCTTTGTTCTCTCTGCTATTAACGTCCTTGTCACACCCTGACCTTAGAGATCCTTTTAATTCTCTATTTGGTTAGGTCAGGGTGTGACTAGGGTGGGCAATCTATGTTTTCTATTTCTTTGTTGGCCGGGTATGGTTCCCAATCAGAGGCAGCTGTCTATCGTTGTCTCTGATTGGGGATCATACTTAGGCAGCCTTTTTTTGGGGGGATCTTGTTTTTGGTACTGTGCTTTTTAGCCCTACTAGACGTTATGTTTTTTTTTTTTTTTCGGTGTTCATTTAATAAATTAAAATGTACGCCTACCACGCTGCACCTTGGTCCGATCCTTCCATCGACGAACGTAACAATCCTGCCGCAACTTCCCTTCTGTTGTAGAGACAGGCCACATAAGATGTCATGGGCACATTCCATGACACTGACACTTGTTATGTCTCTGGGTTCTGTGTTGGTCATTTGGCATAGTATAGGTAGTGTTCCACCAACTCAGCTTTGCTGTGATGCCAGTGGTACTCCTGTTGGTGAGTGGCACTGTGTGTGGGGGTGTGACGATTATGTCTTGTTGTCAGATGGGGTGTGAAGGGGGAGGATAATTCTTGGTTTCAAGTTGGGTGTGGGTGTGGAGAGGTAATTTGTAAGTGTGTGTACTTTAGTATGTATGTGTGAGAGAGAATGGGTGTGAGGACTTCTTGTTATCAGGTCATGCTTTAACGAGTGTGTTGTTGTTAGACAGACGTGGTCTCAAACACAACCCTCTCTTGCACCCACGCACTGCTAAGCCACACACACACACCGTCCTAGCTTTGCCCATGCAGAGTTTAAACCCAGGTTGCCAAGAATCGTATCAATGTAATAACATCAGATTTTCAGCCAAGGTCAACTGAAGCCCTTAGATATTGAGTCAAAGTCTGCCTCAGGTTTTTTTTTTTTTTTTTTTTTTGTGTGTGTGTGTGTGTGTGTGTGTGTGCAGTCCAGGCATGAAAGCGTGAGAGTCACACTTTTACAGAAAGCTTATAACGCCTTACACACACCCCACTACATCATACATTTACAGACACCCCATAACTGCACACCCTGCCCAGCGGAGGCCAGCTAACCTTACAGAAGTCACTAGGGAGAAGAGGGAGAGACTTTCCATATCCAGTCATACCTTTTTCACTATACTGCCTCTCCGTTTCCAGTGTTGATGGGTTGTTATGGTATTCTGATCATGTTTGGTTTAGCAATCAGTTACTTCTCAGACTACCATTATGTGACTAAAACACAATGACTGTACATTGTCTGCTGACCGATGTTGACCGCATGACTATTTGTTATCCTAATGATTACCATCATCAGTATCACCTAACCACTTGGTACAGTAATATAGTAAACAATTAGAAAGTGTTATTTTTCTAATGTTCCAATGTTATTGTTTTGCCTGTAGAATCTGGAACCAATTACACTTTTAGTTTAATTTGTTTTCACTGGTTTTTATTGGACGGTTTTAGGAAAGTTTAGCCTGCGACAAACAGAAACACATTTATACATTCTACAGTGATGCAACAGTACATAACCGTCTCCCTCCCCCCCTCTACCTTCCTCTTTTTCATAGCAATTATTCACTGTTCTCTATCCCTTCTCCCACTCTTCTCTCTCTCCCTCTCTGTCTCTCTCTCTCTCTCTCTCCCCCCTCTCTCTCTCTCTCACTCTCTCTCTCTCTCCCTCTTCCCCCCTCTCTCTCTCTCTCTCTGTCTCTCTCTCTCTCTCTCTCTCTCTCTCTCTCTCTCTCTCTCCCCCTCTCTCTCTCTCTCCCTCTCTGTCTCTCTCTCTCTCTCTCTCTCTCTCTCTCTCTCTCCCCCCCTCTCTCTCTCTCCCTCTCTGTCTCTCTCTCTCTCTCTCTCTCTCTCTTACTCTCTCAGACTGGACCATGTGAATGTGGTAGCAGCGAGGGAGGTTCCTGAAGGGCTGCAGTCCTCCTTACGCATCAATGATCTACCTCTACTGGCCATGGAGTACTGTCAGGGAGGTGACCTGAGGAAGGTGTGTTACACACACACACACACACACACACACACACACACACACAGAGCCTTATGCTGATCATGTTTCTCCTGTGTCTGTGTGTGTGTGTCTCTCCAGTATCTGAACCTGTTGGAGAACTGCTGTGGAATGAGGGAGGGTTCCATCCTTATTCTGCTACGGGACATATGTGAGTAATAGCTCTAAGGCATTGCATTTACACACTGATTTTGACTAATTCTCACAGTGTCAGACATTGTGTAGCATGGTGTCTGTATCATATGCCAGCAGTTTGGCCATGTTCCACGTTCCTGATGGTGACATCACAGAGCCACTTCCTGTGAGGCGGCAGTTAATGTGTGATAAACTTCCTGTTGGATGGAGTAAATGTGCGGAGACTTTGTGTGTCACACACACCTGTCTGTCTGACCTTTAGAGTGACATCATCAACGTCCCTAACCACAGGCCAGTCACCATTGACAGTACTCACACATAGTGTGATGGTTTGATTCCTGCACAGGCCACATGTACTGAATATATGTGTTTACTGTGAGCCTCTGGTTTTGGATAATAGTGTCTTCTAAATCATATTAATGATGATTGATGACATTACATAGTGAAGACAAGCCAGGACGTCCAGTGAACCCAGAAACATGTGTTTTTATTGTTCTTTATAATCATGGAGTAGAGGTCTTTTTAGATGCTCCACGGTTGCTGAACTTTAACTGCTGACATGTTTCAGATGAGTTTTGTTTTGATACTTTGACACAGTGTTTTCCATCACTCTGTATACCTTTTACATTCAGCAGACTCTCTTATCCAGAGTCACTTACAGGAGCAAGTACGGTTAAGTGCCTTACTCAAGAATACATTGACAGATTTTTCACTGGCTTGACATGACCAGACATGACCATACTAAATATAAAGCTGAACGTCATAAGCTAACTTCAAACTTCCTGATATTCATAGGCTCACATCGTCACACTCACACCAAATAAATCATCTTCTACATGCACGCAGATATGAGAGCGCAGGACCGTGTACAGACTTCTACACTTGAACACACTCACACCACACACACAGGAGGAAACACGCATCAATAAACAAACACACACACGCTCAGGAATGCATATATAAATCCATACATCTCACATCTATGAGATCAGGCACAGACAGACAGGTGAAAACACTTCAAATATAGACATGCAAAACATATACTCAAGTAGTAATACGCACACAAATCATTCCTCTTCCTGTTGAACTTTGGTGGGAACTTCCTACTGATGAGGGTTTTACAATGTAGCACCCACTGGGCCCTGACACACACACATACAGGGGCACTGGGGTTACGGGATCCACATCATTTAACACTCGTAGCCAACTCCCATTGACAGACACACACACACACACACAGGGTTGTATCATTTGTCTTGTACTTCAGAGTAGTCAGGCCGCTTTTCGATGCCCTATTAGCAGTGTAATGTAATGCCAAATGATTCACCCCCTAAATGATGCTGACGCTCTCCTCCGGTTTGTCTGTATGGACAAGAGAAAGTAGGAAAGAAGCCCAGGATCCTATTTGATTACATGTTTGATTAAAATACCAGGATCCTGTTTGATTACACTGGGTTGTGACTGGATAGCTTGGCTTTGTTTATTCTCTCTCTCTCTCTCCCATCTCTCTCTGTCTCCTAGCCTCTGCTCTGACCTACCTTCATAAGAAGAGGATCATCCACAGAGATCTGAAGCCAGAGAACATCGTCCTCCAGCAGGGAGAGAAGAGAGTGAGTCTCCCTGTGTGATTTTAGAAACTGAACTCTTTGCAGTCACTCCCAGATAAATACCTAGGATTTGGCTCAATAGGCTAACTTGATTTTGAGTCGCACAGACAATATGGGTTCATTACCTGCGTAATCACAGAACCACAAACCACTGCAAACCCCAAAGCCGACAGACACCATATCTCTGGAATAGATCCTACCTTGCATAATATGCCGTCATCTAGTTAATGAGGCAGAATATACCATCCATCCACTCCTCAATATGTTTGCATGGACAGAAATAAAGTTCTATAACTAAGGCCAGACATACTAAAATATGTTGTTGCTAAATGGTTATTTACTCCCTTGTATTATTTCATAGCATGAGGGGTACGGCACAAAACACATTCATTTCTTTCCGGTTTAAATTGACCGTAAATGTTTTTCATCGTGAAATGTTTCACACACAATAGCAATACTAAACACCCTCCTGGTGAAGGTGAGTGTTTGGAGTTCAGTGCTTGCCGTATAACTATTATATGAAACAGTTTTAAAAGGCCATAGAGCACCAAAGTAGTTATTTGATATTTATTAGTTAATTATATGTTATGTAGTTACTGTTTTACCGTGTAATTTCTTAGTTAATACTGGGAATATGTCATACATCATAAAGTTAAGCATAACCGTTGACACTGTTATCTCTTCGTCTCTGTAGTTGATCCATAAGATCATAGATCTGGGCTACGCCAAGGAACTGGACCAGAACAGTCTGTGTACATCATTCGTTGGAACACTGCAATACCTGGTGTGTGGCGCTACTGTGGCTAACACTTCTTCTATCTGTTCTATTTCTACATATCTGTGGTAGAATCAGAATAACTTTTATTCGCCAACACATTTACTAGGAGTTATCTCACTTCCCCTCTCTTTTATTTTAGCTCTCATAGATTCCTCTTTTTCATAGCAATTCTTCACTGTTCTCCATTCCTTCTCCCACTCTTTCCTCTCTCTCTCTCTCTCTCTCTCTCTCTCTCTCTCTCTCTCTCTCTCTCTCTCTCTCTCTCTCTCTGTCTCTCTCTCTGTCTCTGTCTCTCTCTGTCTCTCTCTGTCTCTCTCTCTCTCTCTCTCTCTCTCTCTCTCTCTCTCTCTCTCTCTCTCTCTCTCTCTCTGTCTCTGTCTCTGTCTCTCTCTCTGTCTCTCTCTCTGTCTCTCTCTGTCTCTCTCTCTGTCTCTCTCTCTCTCTCTCTCTCTCTCTCTCTCTCTCTCTCTCTCTCTCTCTCTCTCTCTGTCTCTCTCTCTCTCTGTCTCTCTCTCTCTCTCTCTCTCTCTCTCTCTCTCTCTCTCTCTCTCTCTCTCTCTCTCTCTCTCTCTCTCTCTCTCTCTGTCTCTCTCTCTCTGTCTCTCTCTCTGTCTCTCTCTGTCTCTCTCTGTCTCTCTCTCTCTCTCTCTCTCTCTCTCTCTCTCTCTCTCTCTGTCTCTCTCTGTCTCTCTCTCTCTCTCTCTTCTCTCTCTCTCTCTCTCTCTGTCTCTCTCTCTCTCTCTCTCTCTCTCTCTCTCTCTGTCTCTCTCTCTCTGTCTCTCTCTCTCTGTCTCTCTCTCTGTCTCTCTCTCTGTCTCTCTCTCTGTCTCTCTCTCTCTCTCTCTCTCTCTCTCTCTCTCTCTCTCTCTCTCTCTCTCTCTCTCTCTCTCTCTCTCTCTCTCTCTCTCTCTCTCTCTCTCTCTCTCTCTCTCTCTCTCTCTCTCTCTCTCAGGCTCCAGAGCTCTTGGAGAGACAGAAGTATACAGTGACTGTGGATTATTGGAGCTTTGGTACATTGGTGTTTGAGTGCATCACTGGGTTCCGGCCTTTTCTGCCAACCTGGCAACCCGTGCCCTGGTACTGCCACACACAAACGAACACACACTCACTACACACACACATCCTCCAGCTAAACCTCTTATTGTCTTTTCCCCTGATAGATACACAGACCCATTGTTGCTTTATCCTGCTGTGTTTAACCTTGAGCTACACTAATAAACATGTTGAATGTTATTCCTAAAGGGTGGGATGTTTGGTTATAATAGATCCCACTCCAGACTCAAAATGATTATATTTCAACACACTATCAAAGACCTACATAATGAGGGGAAATGTGTGTGTACTGCCCATGTGGGCCTCTGAGGCCAGCGTTGACAAGACTGGCATGGCCAAGCTTGCATTCCCTATGTATGTGCATGTGTGTGCGTGCGTGTGTGTTTGTGTGCAAGCATGCAAATGTTATTGTTAGCAATCTAAGCAATTGAAATAGAAAAATACTAATGATCTGTTCTCCTCCCCCTCATCTCTCTTTCTCTCTGTCTCATTCCCTCTCTCAGGCATAGTAAGTTGAAGTTGAAGCAGGATCATGACATTGTGGTTTATGAGGACCTGACAGGGGAGGTGCGCTTCTCTAAACACCTTCCCCAGCCCAACAACCTCAACACGTGAGTCACTACACCACCACCTGGGGGCCATTTCAACTTGCCTATAAAGTACCTTCAATTTATTAAGACGTAAGATAAGTAATTTGATCATTTGGGTGAATTATTCCTCTTTGCTTGTGTGTGTGTGTTGTAGTCTGTTGTTGGGCCGTCTAGAAAGCTGGCTGCAGCTGATGCTGAGGTGGTCTCCCCAGGAGAGAGGCAAGGCAGACCCCCAGACCACTTCCTCAGACTGCTTCTCTCAGCTAGAGACTATACTGGAGCTGAAGGTACACTACACACACACTTTCTCTCTCTTTAATTCAATACAAATCTTTCTCACAGGATCCTTGGTTGGCTAGATACTGGGTTGTAATGGAAGGATTGGATTGTGTTTATTTTCTCTCTAACTCTCTCTCTCTCTCGCTAGCTGGTTCACGTATTGAACATGGTGTCTGCTAAGATCTTCACCTACTCTGTCTCAGCCAATGAGAGCGTGGCTGATCTGCAGCAGCGAATCGGTTCTGACACCAACATCCCTCCAGCCAATCAAGAGCTACTGTTGGAGGCGGGACTAGCCCTGGAGCCACAGGGAGAGGCGGGGCAGTGTGCCATCGACTACACTGTAATCTATCTGATGTTTATACATAATCTATAATCCAATCAAAATGTCTTTCATATAGCATGTCGGACAGAGCAGTCAAGATATTGCAGGTGTAAAGGCTAATAAAAAGTCTTCACGTATCTTTACTATCTCTCTCTCTCTCAGGAGATAGACGGGAGGAGGACAGACCTTCCTCTGGTGTTCCTGTTTGACCGTTCCTCCTGCACCTACGAGCCCCAGTTCACCCCCCGCACAATGCCAGAGAACATACGCTTTGTCCGTGAGTATACCCGCACACTAATGCTAAGAAAAGTGAAAAATATCAATGAATAGTGGTCATCTCTGACAACCGTCTCTACTTTTTACATGTGAATATGTGAGGATTCTGTTATACACTGGAACTCTCTCTTTATCTTTCTCTCTTTCCACCTCTCT